>NC_058160.1:18097281-18148334 GCF_020080835.1 Cotesia glomerata
TTAGACTGGGCCAAAAACTGACTATTTTTTTTTCTATCGATACTGTGAAAATATCATTCATGATGATAAAAAAAATTATTGTGCAAGTTTGAGTCCTTAATAATAATATTAAGGGGTGTATCGTTACGACTATTGATTTTCAACAGTAATCGCATTTTTACTCAAAATTCGTTAATTATCAATCTGAAAAATTTTAGCGATATGTATTCTTATAGGAAATTAAATTTCCTAAAAAAAGTTATCTTTGTAAATTACTGTAAAAACAAGCCGTTTCCTTGTAATCATGCCTTAAACAAAGATTTATTTTTCAATTTTGCGTTTCAATTTTGGATTTTGTAGCTACCAGAAATATCAATATTTTTACAATTTAAAATACTTATTTTCAAAGGAAATTTAATGCTCTACAAAAAGGTCTCTTAACATTTTGATTAAATTCACTCCTTTCAAAGTTATTCGACGTTGAAGTTAAATTCAAAAATAATTTATCGTTTTTCGCGTTACACATGATTTTTCCTTTTGATTGAAAAATTTATGACTTTAATATTGAGAATAATTTTTTTTGTTGGAAGACTAAATTTTTATAAAATCATAATTTACCAATGTATTATTTTGCTTTTTAACGATTAATTATCGACATAAATTCATTTTACTGTATTTAACTAACTCAATAGTAAAATAAATTCGGTCCCTTTATTATAAATTATTTATTTGCCTAGTGACATACTTTTACTTACAGAAAAAAATTGAATAATAAGTCAAAACAAATTAAATCAATAAAAGAGATAAAAAAATCATTTTATTTTCACTTATAATTTATATTTTACAAAAAATTCTTTAATTGTTATCAAATCATGGCAAATGATCAGTTGAAAAAAATAATTATTCAATCAAATTACTTTTATTACAATTTGGGTATTTTTCCGGTGTTCACTAACGGCTAACAACAAATACTGAAGTTGTTCTTCGTTTTAGTGAGACACTTATTGTAATCTTCAATTAATGATACACCACGTTCTGCAACATCATTGACGACAGCTAATTTTCCAAAAAATTCCTTACACTCTTGAAAACTATCATTATTGGACCAATTGCTTATGTCTTCATCGATAAAATCATACGGCAAATCAAATTCTTTGAATATGGTGAGCGATTCTACAGAAATGAAGTCACTGATATCTTTTCTAGCAATTCATCTGAATCGCTTGCTACTTCATATTTTCTGGTTTTAGTATTTGATGATTTATTATTTATTAGATTTTCAATCATTTTTTCTTCACAGTCAGGTCAATAGAATCATCAAATAGAGACATTATGGCTAATTGATCACTCAAATACCATAAATGTCTCACCATTTTCTTGAGAGCAGCTTGCGATACAGTCGAGTTTATTTTTGTTATATAATATCAATTGTTGCATCAAAGTCAAATCATTATTTGGAGCCAAAATTGCCGAGGATGAAGTAAACCAAGCTTTTATATAAGTTGTAACTATGAAAATACAAATATGACGAAGATTATTTAACTCTTTAGGTGTAATCTTAAACTCTGTTCGAAAAATAAATATTTTCAAACAATAAATCGCCTTCGACATCCAACGAGCATGACTCATTGCTCCCCGGACATTTAAAAGTGTAATTATCCTTTGGCGTAGCTCCCAAAGAAAATAGATGATAACTCAAAAATTCTCGATAGTCATTTCTTGGAAGAAATTTCTGCAAAAATATGATCATTTCTGTTATTATTGAAAGGTAATATCTTTACATGAGAACTGGAGATTTTAAATTGTGTACACAAAACGTGGTCAACTTGAATTAAGAAAATTATTAAAAAGAACACTATCTTGCCTAAAATGAAAATTTTCTTTGACCAAAAAGTTTTGTGTACTTTTACAACTCAAATAACAACTCAAAATATACCTGCGAATAATTATCGATAAAACTTAATAGTTCATCTTTTTGTTTAATAGTATATTAGCCACTATCTTATCGTTGATGCCAGCGTTATATTTGGATGTGTTGATTTTATTCCAACCGATTTTTAAATCGATTAAAACATGGAACGTTCGGACCTGATTGTACTGGCCAGTAAGCTTCAAAAACGCCTTTTATGACAAGTTCAATTACATGATGACGACAGGGTAACCATATAAGCTTTCGTTTCAGAATTTTCTCAAGCTCTACGCCAGCGCCATGATGAATTCCTATAGATTAGAAAGATAAAAGATTTGATTAGAAACATGAATGGCAAATCAAGTGATTTTTTATTTTGAACTATATTACTTCCATAAATTCTGAAAATATAACAATCAGTGGAGTTAATTTTGTAATAAAGTTTATTTTTAAATATTATCATCTGACCACAGAAAACTTTATTTTTGGCAAAAAAAATCAACTTGTCGGTTTTAGAGGTTTTTAATTGGAATATTGAAAAAATAATTGTGAAAAGATCTTAAGTATAATTTTCTCTACTTTTCAAATCTGAGCTTTTTCAAGTAAATAAGACTAATAATTAAAATTTACCCGTATTGGTTGCTGCAGTATCAAAGCATATCGCTTTTATGTAATTACTGACACCCCATTGCTCCATAGTTGAGTATACAGCTAAAAGCTTGCTCAATCCCAGATCCTGAATTAATTTTTGGAATACCCAATAGCTGTTCACTGCCAGACGATGTTAAAAGCACCGGAAGCCTATCTACTGTTTCTGTCCCAACAATATCACTTAGCAGTTTACCATCCCAATGGACCACATAATTGTCATTGAATTTTAAGTCTTCTTTTAAGCCTTTAGCAATTTCTTTCCGATGAATTATACGCTGTCGTTGAATAGTTTTATAACTCAAATTTACATTCCGAGTATCGAATCCCACACTTTTTAAAGTAGCTGCCAAAACATATGTGGCGCTTCGGCTACTTACATTACCACGATCAGTGCAGCAGCTAATTCTGGCGTCATAATATTAATTTTGGTGTCCGTTTTGCTGTTAAAAAATCTGTTTCAAAGTTAGACACATTTGAATTTTGACTCATAAATGAATCTGACTTTTGATTGCAACCCATGACTAGATGTTGTAGCATCACAATCATCATTACTGTTATAATCACGAGAGGTGTCTTCTGAAAAATATAAATTATTTTGACATTGTTAAATAGAAAATACACTTCTTACAAAAAATAAGGGAGCAAGAAAAAAATCAAAATATTTGGGGTATTTTCAACAGTCTGTAACTTATAAAAAAACTATCGTACAACAAATAAAAAAAAAGCAAATTGCAGCTCTCAGTATTTTATTTTTGGATCTGAGTTCCAAAAATTTTTTTATTCCTAATCTTAAGAAATCTACCGAGATAAAAATTTTTGAAATTTTTGGTTTTATTCTTAGCTTATGGATTTGGAAAAAATTTTTTTGATTTAATCTCTATATGGACTGGATATCTTGCTCATTGAGCTTCGATTTGTTAGTTTGAAAACCTCGATTTGAGCATTTCTCGCTGAGATATCGGCGTTTTAATGAAAAAAGACCATTCTGTCTTTGATTATCAATACCTCAGCAACCAATGATCGTAAAGAAAATTCAAGATGGGTTTTGAAAACTTGGATGAATTTTCTACAAGAATTAGCCATTGATTTTTTGAAAAAAAATTTTTAATCATTACATGAATTTAAAAGCAACAAAAGGGCTTTCGTAGTTTTTAAAAAATCAATTGCCTAATCAAAATTTGCTGCAATTTCCTTTTTTATTTACTGTACGATAATTTTTCACAAGTTACAGCCTGTTGGAAATCCTCCGAATACTTAGTTTCTTTCTTACTTCCTTAATTTTGTAAGAGTATGATAAAAATTACACAATTGTGTAAGTTTGCAAGAGCAATTAACTACTAAAATATTATTTTGTAGAAAATATGCAAAAAATAAGTTATAAAAATTGTCAATCTTAACATAATTTAAGTTAATTGTACAGAAAAAAAAGATTATATCATCAGCCATATAAATTTTAGGAAAATCTGAGATTTTTTCGAGCGTGAAAATAATTTCATTGGCCTAAAACAATTCGATTTGAATCAAATTATTTTAGTTTTTCTTAGATATATTTTCATCAGTTGAGAAAATTGATTCTTTATTGAAGAATTTTTTCTTACTTTGTGTAAAACTTAAAAATTTATTGAATATAATAATTTAGATAAAGTATTTATTCATTAGAACATAGTAACTTATTATTAGCACGGTACAAAATAGTTATTTTGACTTTATTAAACTATTATTAATGAATACGTACCTATCGCCTCTATTTCCATTATTTCTTCGTGTTTTTCGTCTGAGATATTATTATTATTTTCTTGCAGATTTGAAGACATTGGAAGTTGAAAAATCAATATTATTATTTCTATCGAAACCTTTTTAAACTATTCTTCCCAGCGATGTCAAATAATTGTTCGAGTTTTTTCAAAGCTATTTTCTCTTTGTTTTGAGCACGTGATTTTTTTGCGATTGCACAGTAAATATTTCCACTTTTTGAAAATACTAATTATTTTTCTTTACAATGTTGCAAAACCAGAAGTTGAAATCTGCAAATTATTCCAGCAGTCTTGAACGACACTAGCAGTTTTGAAGCACTATCATAAATTTTTAATTTGAGAACTTTATGTTGATAAAAATAATGATAAAACTTCTTTTGACAGTCGGAAGCTTACGGTTATTAATTTTCTCAATAGGAACACCGATTAAATAAGTTTTCTCCAATGACATAGTGGCGAGTTTTTTATCAAATCGAACTTAAACGTTACAAAGTAACGTAATGAAACAATTCACAAACACAGAATTAACTAAACGCTTAATTTGTAATACTGAAACAATTAGATACCATAAATAAATTCAAACTATCAATTACAATTAAACAATCTAAAGAAATAAAGAAGAAAATTATATACCAAACAATAAATAAATACTTAATGAAAACTCAAATTTGCGTTGACAACGTTTAAGTTACTTTGCACAATGAAGAATAGAATCAAAGTAATTATGCACAAAGAGTATTCATTTTTTTGAACAATGCAATGATAAAAAGCAGGGGGTGGGAGTGAAGAAAGGCTATATTTTCAGCTTCAGTAATAGATTACGGAAAAGCTCACGATACCTCGCAGCGCTTTGGCGTGAAGAAAGGCAGCGCTGTAGCGTATAACAATCAAGGTCATTTTCCGATCAAAGGAAATCAAAGTTATTATACACGGATAGTATTCCCTTTTTGAAAAAGCGCAATAATAGAAGCAAGGTGGTGGGAGAAAGGAAGGCTATGTTTTCAGCTTCGGTAACAGATTACGGAAAAGCTCACGATAACTCGCAGCGCTGTAACGTGAAACTTTCAAGGTCATTTTCAGGTGGTCGACTTCGCTAATAAACACTTACAAATGTAATCGTGGAGGAGAGTAAAATTAAATTCTCGTTGACATTAAAAAGGACAAAACAACAAGAGGGCTAAAAACGGAAGTTTAAAAGTGTAAGTTTATAGAAAAAATATATCCCTATACAAATAAATAATTTATAATAAAGGGACCGAATTTATTTTTACTATTGGAGTTAGTTAAATACAGTAAAAATGAATTGATGTGGATAATTAATCGTTAAAAAGCAAAATAAGACAGTGGTAGATTATGATTTTATAAAAAATTTAGTCTTCCAACAAAAAAATTATTCTCAATATTAAAGTCATAAATTTTTCAATCAAAAGGAAAAAATCATGTGTAACGCGAAAACGATAAATTATTTTTGAATTTAACTTCAACGTCGAATAACTTTGAAAGGAGTGAATTTAATCAAAAATGTTAAGAGACCTTTTTGTAGAGCATTAAATTTCCTTTGAAAATAAGTATTTTAAATTGTAAAAATATTGATATTTCTGGTAGCTACAAAAATCCAAAATTGAAACGCAAAATTGAAAAAATAAATCTTTGTTTAAGGCATGATTACAAGGAAACGGCTTGTTTTACAGTAATTTACAAAGATAACTTTTTAGGAAATTTAATTTCCTATAAGAATACATATCGCTAAAATTTTTCAGATTGATAATTAACGAATTTTGAGTAAAATGCGATTACTGTTGAAAAATCAATAGTCGTAACGATACACCCCTTAATATTATTGTTAAGGACTCAAACTTGCACAATAATTTTTTTTATCATCATGAATGATATTTTCACAGTATCGATAGAAAAAAAAATAGTCAGTTTTTGGCCCAGTCTAATATATATATATATATATATATATAGTATATATATATATATATATATATATATATATATATATATATATATGTATGTATATACGATATAACGCGGCTCGTCACCAGGATAGCGTCACCAATTTACAACGGATCTCTACCAAACTCAACATACTTATTCTACAGATAAATACCAAAGTCAAGTTCGAAGATGAGCTTAATCGGTCAAATAATTTAGAAATACCAGGATTTCAAAATTTTGAAAATCATAAAAATTCATATTTCTTTACTTTCTTACTCGAATAACTTTTGAATGGGATAACTTATTGAAATTTTATAAAATACATTTGAAAGCTCTTTAAATAAGCTTCAATTTGAGTACCATATCATATGTGTAGTCGTAAAATTTTTTAGAAATGCTAGGATTTAAAAATTTTTAAAATTATAAAAATTCATATTTTTTCACTTTTTAACCCGAATAACTTTGGAAATGGATAACTTATTGAATCTCTGTAAATTGCATCTGAAAGCTCTTTAATAAGCTTCTCTCTAAACCTGAAATAGTGAATTATCACTGATTCACAGTGTATATTCACTATTTGTCACAGCTAAAAGTCGACCACTTGGAATTAGTGCATATTCACTCATTTACCCAGTGCAATGATGCACTTATGAAAACAGTGAAATTCACTGTACTTAACAGTAGTAAATAGTTCTAATGTATCAGTGAAATTCACTGATACATTTGTGGGGTAAAATACTAATTGAACAGCGAAATATAATCGGTATTATGCCACTCGTTCGATCAGCGACTTTCCCTGGAAGTATAAGTGAAAAGCCATTTGTTAGAGTAAAAAACGAATAATATTAATTCATTATTAATTAACCAGTTAATTAATAACTTGTTCGTTGAAGACTTATAATATGCTTACAAACAAAAGTAAATTACAACAGTTCTTTCCAAAAATACATTTATTAATTGTAGTAACTAATTTTTAATCAAACTTTCAGAAGAACACACATATACATATCATAATTAAATAGAACATATAAAATAATATTGCTCATAAAATTTTAAATAATATATATATGTTTATACATTATATATATTTTTTTTAACTAATATTTTTTTTAGTTGAATTTCTGTAAAACACACATAAATATTATATTAATAACTTAATAGTAAATATTAAATAATAATGCTCATAGAATTTTAAAAAATATATATATGTTTATACAATATATATATTTTTTTAAATTAATATTTTTCAGGCAAAATTTCAGTACAACTCACAAAACAATTTAATAGCAACGAAATAAAAAACATAAAATAATATTCCTCGTTTTAAGTAACATATATTCTAAATTTATATATATTCTAAATTTTAAGTAACATATATATATATATATATATATATATATATATATATATATATATATATATATATATATATATATATATATATATATAATGTTTACACATTATATATTTTTTTTTGAATTACGTAATATTTTTTAGTTAAGTAGAACTATTTCTTACTCAGTAGAACTCTCATATATTATCATTAATTTTTAAAACGATATATTTTAGTCCAAATCATCTTCGAAAGCATCGTCTGTACCTTTCTTACGACTATCAATATTAAAATTCGAAAGACTAGTATACAAAGAACATACCATACTTATTGACTCGACATTCATGTGAAAGATGAAGTAATCAATAAAATTATAAAAATTTTTCAAAGTTTCCGGGTACTCTACGTTAAGTACATAGTACGTTTTGTATAAGAGATCAAAAGTAGTGATGGGTTGACTTTCGGGATGAACATTGATAAACCATCCATCTCCTTGCACGAATGTCTTATCTACCGACTGACCTGACTGAGTTATCAGATATGGTTGTACATTAGACTTTTTTTTAGTTGCTACGGATCTCGCAAAATCTTTAATACTTGTTCCATCCTAAAAAAGAAAAAGAAGTTATTAAATATTATTTCCAAAATGATTTAATTTTACTATTAGCAAATTACTTACAGGCACAATCCTTAATAAAAATTCATTAGGGAAAACATTTTTTTTTACAAGGGATTCATCTTCCATTTCATCCAATTTCTAATTATAACGTAATATCGAAATATAAAATTTATTCATAAATTCAAATTAAATGAATTTCATCATAAATTAAAAAATTATTGACGCTTACTCTTTTTTTTCCTTTTTGATTCTCTTTTCCTTTTGAGTCAATTTTTTCCTGCTGTTCTGCCTTTTTTTTACGATCAGCTTTATTTATTTTCGACATGGCAGCATTAGATAGTGGCAGTAGTTCAACAAGAACTAATAATGCCCGTAAATTCCCTTACGTAACGAAAACATTCTAAATTAAACACTAAATATTATGAAAATTTTCATTTATTGTTAGTAAAATTGAGACAAAAATAAATTTTTAAAAAATTTAGAAGATTCGATAGAAGCAATTATTTCAATTGAGCCTGGGAAACTTCAAATAATATAAATTTGATAGAGATATTTAAATATCATGGAAACATGTACAATAATCTCATAAAAACAAACAACATTGACATTAATTTAATATCAATGAACAATCAATTATTTTTAAATGGAAAATTACTTACTATCTTTGATAAAAGATGATTTTGAAAATAAATCAGTCCGATTTTTTCAACATAATATAAAATTTTTCCATGTATGATGTTGGAAATAAAGAAATGAAATTATCAGCAACTTTTGGATACATTGCTTGGAATTCCCGATCAATCTAAAACAAATATAGTTATAAGTTTAAGAACATAGAATAACTAACATAATAATAATTAGTAAGTCATACCAGCTCCCCATTGTAATCAAGCAGACGTGGATACTCTTCGAAGATTTCTGTAATCGTTGGATGTTTTGTGTTAATCCAGTAACGTCTAAATTCTCTGGTTTCATCCATCAATGAAACAATAAGAGGCTTATTCGTATCATTTGGATTTTTTAATTTTAAAGTAGATACCTATAAAAATAAGAGCAATTATAATTTACAGTATATCAATAATTTCAAATGGCAAAAAATATTAAATGATTATACTTTTTGATCCATATCTGCTCGGTTAAAATTTTCTAAATCAGAATTTAGAGGTTTAGGCGGACCTTTAGAAGTTTTTTTTTCCGCTGATTTCGTATATTTCTTTTCATGTGGTTTTAATTTTGACCTTAAAGTCATTAAACGCCATTCAATAAACCCTTTTTGACCATCCGAAGAAAAGTAATGTTCCTGATGGTTCATAGATATTAATTGCTACCATTAAATGTAAACATAATATTAATAATATATTAATAATTACCCAGCCGTTTTCAGAAACATTGTTTTTAAGTCTCGGGAATTCCGTTACTAAAGCTTGAGCCAAAGCGCGTTTGGCTTGAGTAGGTGGATAACTAAATTTAAAAATATTAAAAATTATTCTTATCGAAATAATTTTTTTTCAATTATTGATGTTTACATAAAAAGCATTTTTTTTTAATTTATGGAATCATCAATTCAATAGTAAGTTATTTGATTTCTATAAACATCGTGAAGGGCTAACGATACATACCAACCCTTGTGAACATTTACAAGATCTGCGACGACAATCCTCACTAAGCATCGACGGTCATTTTCACTGAATATTTGCGTATCATCATCCAAAATTTTTAATAATTTTTGTCCTTGTTTGGTACTATCTTTGGAAAGTGTTTCTCGAATGGTAGAATTATTCTGAAATATTAATAATCAAAATTGTAATATTGAAGCAAATTAAATTTAAGAAGGTGAAACATTTATTGCTAATGTCTATAAAAAATTAAATAATTATACCGAAAATTTTGTAGAATCAATTACTGTAGTATTAGAAGTACTAAGTTCAGGCTGAAGTAATAGTTTTACTCCAATTGATGAATTATTATTACTTGAAGAAGGAGGTTGAATAATCGAATCATTCACAGTAGAGCTTGTCGTCATAATGGAACTCAAAACTTTTAATATTAATTTTTGAGGACCTATTTTGATGCCCATAATTTGAAGGTCTTCTTTTGTTAACTCGATGAATGCGTTACCATTGATCCGTTGAGCTTAATATAAATAAAAAAAATTATTAATCCTATAGATAAAATAGAAATTTTAAACTGGATATTTATATATATTTATCAGTTATAATATTTACGTATAATTTTAGAGTTTCAAGATGAAGTAAAAGATTTATTTCACTTTAATCCAAGAGAGAAAAAAGCTTTTTACTTGTTATAATATATAATGACGTAGACTTAAGTAAAGAGCATCACATCCAGCTTTATTCCAGCACGAGAATGGCTTATAGTGAGCTAAGTTGAGCACATTGATGAATGATTGAGTTTTAAAATCTTCATTGCATTCTATGTGGTATGCATGTAGAGATGTGTCAAACGAGCATGTTGTACAAATCGATAATAATAAATATACATCCGTATTATTCAGTACAATGATTTCATCGATAACTTACTTGTAAACAAATGATAACTTGAGTCTTCGAGAGGCTCACCCAAGCAAAACTGCGCTCAAAAAACAATGCAGAATATGGCGCTCTCAATGACGCGGTAAAAAGGCGAAACCACTTTTCACTGATCTTGGAGTGAATTGACTCTTGAATCACTATTTAGACAAGTGAAAAAAAAAAGTCATTGATTATGATTGTATTTCAAATAAATAAATGTTTAATTAAAAATTTTATAAATAAATTGTAAACTAACAATCAATCATTTTCATATTTGCCACTCAATTAATAATTTAAAGAAATTAAACTTAGATTCTTGTTGATAGATATTTGTAGGTTATTACAAGGACCTAGTATAGTAAATTAATATTAAAGTTATTTATTTTTGAATAACTTTTATTTTGGAGCAAAATCAAAATTTTTTTAAATTTATAAATAAATAAATATGAAATCCAAATCACTTACCTGTAAACAAATGATAACTTGAGTCTTCGACAGGCTCACCCAAACAAAACTGCGCTCGAAAAACAATGCAGAATATGGCGTTCTCAGTGACGCGGTAAAAAGGAGAAACCACTTTTCACTGATCTTGGAGTGAATTGCCTCTTGAATCACTATTTAGACAAGTGAAAAAAAAAAAAAGTCATTGATTATGATTGTATTTCAAATAAATAAATATTTAATTAAAAATTTTATAAATAAATTTTAAACTAACAATCAATCATTGTCATATTTGCCACTCAATTAATAATTTAAAGAAATTAAACTTAGATTCATGTTGATAGATATTTTTAGGTTACAACGAGGAACTGGTATAGTAAATTATTATTAAAGTTATTTATTTATAGATAACTTTTATTTCAGAGTAAAATAAAATTTTTTTTCAATTTATAAATAAATAAATATGAAATCCAAATTACTTACCTGTGGGCAGATGATAACTTCAATGTTCGACAAGCTTATACAAGCAAAACTGCGCTCGAAAAATGATGTCGAATGGCGGTCTTAGTGACGCGGTAAAAAGGTGAAATCACTTTTCACTAATCTTAGAGTGGATTGACTCTTGAGTCATTAATCAGACAAATGAAAAAAAATTCCATGTTTGTTATTTTTATAATCGATGAATATCCATAAAAATTTTATAAATAATTGAAAAATATAGAATCAATAATTTACATGCTAGGTGTACAGTAGATAAATATATAAAATTGAAATTAATAAAATATATTGACAAATAATCGAGGGTTCACGTAAAGTACTAACCAGACATTTAAATGGCGCTGATGTCGACGGTGAAAAACATCATACAAATATTTAAGAACATTAATTAGAGATTTATTGAAAAAAAACTCATAATTCGAAATAATTTATTTTAAAGGTGGATTATGTTATTATTAAAAAAATAATTACCTCAAGTGCTGGTTATCACTCTCTCAGACTAGATTTTACTTATTCCAAAAAATTTTTTTTTCTTCATTTTTGTATGTAATAAAAATATCAGCATGGATTCAAGCCTACATATCTCACAGATTTTATTCACTAAGGCACAGAAGTAGCTATAAAATACACAACTACCATAGTAGCTGTAAAGTACACGGCTAGTTTCATAGTGAAAATATTACTATTTCATAGTGATAATTACTTATTAAAAAGTAATGTTTAAAATCTACTGTGTGAAAGTAAAATTTTCACTATTTATACGTAAAATTCACTTTTTTTCCAGTGAAATAGTTGGTCACTGGGAAAAACAGTGAAAATTTCACTATTTCAAGTTTAGAGAGTTCAATTTGAGTATCATATCATATGTGTAGTCTTAAAATTATGTCTTTTTCCGCTATGCCAATTATGAAATTCGCTATTGCACTCGTTTCAGTAGATTTCATAAAAAATCAACGATTTACAAATATCGGGAAGTTATTGTTTTCACCCCGTTTTGTAAAAATCGTATTTCGATGAAATTGATTTACCTAAAAGTTTTTGCGGTTTGAATATTCCAAAAATAGTGTTCTGTGAAATTCTTGTCAGACTTTTAAGCTTGAAAAGCACTAAAGCATAGAAAAACTATCTTTTTGAGCTCTTAGAAGTATTATTAGTTCATTAATCAATCTGCTTGTACATAGATTTCCACATCACCCATGAGGTACTGTGCAAGTAAATGCGTTCCCATTTTTTTACATGGCGGGTCCCCTGTAGACCTAAACCATGGTAAATCATCAACAGTAATTTGTAATTTTATTTCGATGTTATAGTTCATAATCCCTGGTTAAGAATTCTGATTGATAAGAATTCAGAAGCGGTCACTCCATGAAAAGTGTATATCTAGATATACAACCAAATGAATTAAAATTATTGAAAAGAATTCAAATTTTATTATTTTTAATTCTTTTTAATCAATATTTTTAAACATGGGATATTTCAAATGTTACTAAGTTATTATCATTACTTCTAGATTTTTATAAAGCTCAATTCAGAAAATTTGAATTTTATATAAGTTTATTTTTTAAGTAAAACTGATAGTTTTCACCTCTTTATGTTGATGATTTTAATTAAAAATTTTTATCTTCTATTCATCATCTATCTTTTTTTCGTTATGTTCTTTTCTTATTTTTTTTTTTTATAATTCTTTTTTAATATTTATTTATTTTTACCATCCTTGGCGGATTCGTGGTCACGGTAAAATGATCGTGAAACGACGGTGAATGTACCGTGAATTCACAGTGTCAACAAATGATCGTCGAATGACCGTCACTTGACTATCGAACGGCCGTCATTTGACAGTGAACAACGAGTATCATTGTGAAAGTTTTTCACTGTTATTTTATGATTTTTATTCTGTATAGTTATCATACTTTACTCTTCGAAAAACCAAATTTTTACAGTCATTCGAAAACATATAAATTGTCAAAAAACCGTAACTCGGTGGTAGATGCACAGTAGTCTGTAAGTGAAACGACCGTGAAACGAGCGTATAATGTCGGTAAGTCAGGAATTTTTTACTAGTCAACAATGAAAAAGTGCTGATTATATTTTTATTTTTTTATTCCATTAAAAATACTCAAAGTGTATAAAAAGATAGGTAAATGAAAAATTTTCAGTAAATAATCGGGATGAAAAATTTGAAAAAAATATTAAATTATTGTAATTTTGTTTATTTCAAAGTAAAATCATAAAAAATTAATCAGATTACAGACAATCAACAGAGATCCATCATTTCAATACTTTTCGTAAGAGTTTATGGCTTACAATAGTTGAATTTTTTTCATAGTCTTAAATGAGATACCATAATACCTTTTGAATTTTTCGGAAAAATTGTTTGTTATCAAGAAAAATTATTATGAGATATTTTTTTTTAACAATTCAATTTTTAGCAATTTCTTTTCCAGATATTTTTTTATAGAGTTAATAATTTTACCGTAATTTCGAAATTGAGAATTTCGTAATCATCAAAAATTTGAATCATTTATTACGATTATTATTTTGAAGTCATGGAAAAAATATATTTTTATTTAAGCTATTTTTATTTGTGCAATGCAAAAAAATGACTTGGTTTTGACACCTTATGATGTGACTGAATCAAATAGTTCGTGCAGTGTCTTAGATGGCCTAGCTGGTAGAGTCTTGGGCGCGCGACCAGTTGAATCGGGTTCGAGTCTTGGTCTAGACTGTCTGAAATATTTTTTTTTATTTTATTGTCCGTGACAGTAGCGTCAAATCACCGTATTTAGACAGTATATTGAGCGTACAGTGTCGGTCATAACGTCGTAGATTCACTTGCATATGCACCGTAAATATTCAATAAATTCATAGTAGACATCGTTCACAACGGTATCCGATGCTGACTGACAGATCGCTCGGTAAGAACGAACTTTATACGGTGAAACGACCGTGAAACAACCGTCATTCGACCGTGCTTTCACCGTGTCACCGAAACCGCCAGGGATTTTAACTTTTTTTTTTTCGTATGATATAATCTCAATTTAAGACATATTTGTTTGGTTATCAACATATTTCTTACCTGTTTCATGAAGATTCAATGAATTTCTTTATGCTATAAATTCTTTGGTCCTCAACTTTTCGTCGTTTAAATAATAGCATAATAGGATAATAAAAATATTTTAAAATCTCATCATATTATGTCTCATGCTCCAGTCCGTAATGGCAATTGATAATGTTTTTTTTATTGTTTAGAGTCTTATATAATTATTATTAACAAATTAAAATAAAATTATTATTATCATTAAAATAAAATATAATTGATAAAAAATAAAAATTTATACTTATAATTCAAATGGATTTTCAATTTTAGTTTGATTGTATTGAGCAAAATTTTTCTGATTTACTTCACTGATATTATATTCAATGACATTTTTTTGTTCGCTGATTATATATTGGATTACTTTAAATAATTTAACTAAGACTAGCAGTATCAATCATATTTGTTTATTAATTTGATATTAATGAAATGTACGGTAAAAACTTTAATAGATGCTGATGAACTAGTATGTGATCAATCCATGTATTTGTATATCTATATTCAAATACAAGTATACAAATACATGGAGTGATAATATACTGGTACATGAGCATCTATAAGGACTTTTACATTAGGTATTTTTTTGCCCTCGGGGCAGAATTAGATGTAATAACTGTGTAAACTTTCATTGTGATGATTACAATAAAAATCATACGTTAAAATCTAATTGTAATTTTTTTGATAAATAAGAAAATAATTATTATTATTAAAATGAAATCTACTTCCATTTCGGCTGCCGAATGGTCTTTTTTTCATCTTTTAGATATTCGCGATAACAGGAAGAAATAATCGAATAATAAAAATAAATAATCAATTGAATGGCAGAATACAATATGAATAAATAAATAAGATAAATTATTATAGAAATCTCCAGATTCAGTAGAGTCTGGCACTAATTATAGTTCAAATCAAATCTTTTTTAAGCGGAGCTTCAGAATACCGAGTATGTGTATACCAAAAGCAAATGGTATTTTGAAGTTGCAGCATTTTTTTATTTTATCGGAAATTTTCGATCGTGAATGATAATTTATCATAGTGATTAATACCTTATATGACTCATATTAATCAACTATAATTAATTATGGCAAGTGATTGAATTCAAAATTTAGACAATTCATTAGATGACCCGAAAGTAGTTATTGAAAAATTCCCACTGAGTGGTCTTTTTTTTCCCTGTATCCTTTCTTTTTCCTCTTTTTTAAATTTGTCCTTAAGTGGTAAATCAGTTGTAACAAAATTAAATTATTTTTTTCGCTTGTTTTTAGGTGTTTCAAGCCAGATTTTGCTTTAGTGCGCCAAAATCTTCGGGATGCTAATGAAGATCATAGAAATATTTTGCTTGGTCTCATGTATGGAGGAATTGCAAGCGTTAACAATCTAACAGCGATCTATAATTTTCAAGTAAGTTTATCAATCAATTATGAAATAGTATATATAAATCGACAGTTCATCTGAGCCCTGTATTGAAATTATTAAATTGATAATACGTTAAATTGACCGTAAATCAAACATGAATTCGCTACGAATTAACCGTAAATTTACAGTAAGCGTGGAACACTAGGGTAGCCGAAGCCCAGGTCTGTAGTAAAATGAATCAGCTAACTGAAATAATTATGATAAATAAATATCTAAACCTCATTGAGCTTGCATATAAAATGAGCAATGGTAAAATGATTTATTACTGTTTAGTTTCAAGTTCTTGTTGGGTTTTGAATCACATTGCATTATGTTTTCATGAAAAAATGAGAAAAAGCGGATGGTACTGCTCTGAATATAACAAAAATATGGTCAACATGACTGTCTGCTGAATTCCGGGAAATAGATATTTACGCACCTAGGAAAGCAGAACCTTCTAACTCGCGTATTTGTCACCCTCGCCTTCAGCCGTGCAGTGGTAATTTTGACAATAACTTCCCGATTTTTTGAAAATCATTCTTTTTCGTAGCGGGAAATAAAAAAAAAATAGTTTTGTTGGGGGAAAAAAAAACGGTTTCTTGTAAAAACCAAAAAAATATTTAATTTTTAATACTTTGGAACATCGCAAAAAATTACTTAATTATGAATTTTTTTTTGTTCTTTTAGGATAAACCTTGGGTATTCGCACATTTGATGGGTCTTCAGAGAAGACTAGGAAAAGAAAATTTTCCACTCATAGAACAAATGTATTATCCTAATCACCAAGAAATGGTCAGTATTAATTACTATAAACGCAATAATAAGCTCAAAAAATTAAGTGGGGCTTTTTTTTATAATTTCTAAAACATTGTAAAAAATTTATCGCACCAAAATTTTTAGAATATAATTCAAACAGGGTATTCAATTCAATTCAATATCTTTACTGAGCAAGATTGTAAAAAAAAATCTGAAAAATGATTAACTCTGCAAATCAGACACACACTCACACACGCGCCCTCGCGCGTATAAAAATCACGTAGAAAATTGTCATAGGAGCCTTTTAGGATCTCAAAATGTCAAGGCTTCGTTGAAACTGGATCTTTGAAAATCGGACAGATGAATGACACACACACACACACACACACACACCTACAAATACAGCCGCACGGACAACATCGCGGGGGTAGTCAGGGAAGCTTCCTAGGACCCCAAAACGTCGAGATCTGATTAAGTTTTGGAGTTCAGTCCAATCAGTCAGGAAATCATCTCCTTACCCTTAATGTATTTTTTTCCCTCAGTGGGAAGAATTTCTTAATATCATTTACCCGTATATGCTATGTCTATCCAAGAACTACTTTGAAGATAGTGACCCAACCCTAGATGAAGAGATAACGCACCAGGAGGTGA
The DNA here is from genome assembly GCF_020080835.1 of Cotesia glomerata. Lineage (NCBI taxonomy): Eukaryota > Metazoa > Arthropoda > Insecta > Hymenoptera > Braconidae > Cotesia > Cotesia glomerata. The sequence goes on from NC_058160.1 coordinate 18,114,834, forward strand.
TATACAAGTAATATTTAAGAAAAGATTTGAAAGATTATGTGCATACTTTGGTGGATTAAATGATGATATCACCCAAGCCAGGTATTACCAAAGTAAGCATTTAATATTACCTGGAAAAAATGAATTTGCCTAATCATATATATTTATATATAATCACTTATATATAATTAGACCTAAAAATTGGCCAGATCTAATAATATATAATTATAAATAATTAGATAGAATTATATATAATTATTTCTATAAAAATAAAAAGAATTCAGCGTGCGCGGGGATCGAACCGGGGACCTGACGCTTGAAAGACTAACACGCTGCCTGTTTACCTACAGTCGGCGACATGTATTTCTCCCGTACACGATAAGAAACGTACACGAAAAAATCTCTATGTAAAGAACTCCATGTTAGACATTTCTATTGAATATATTTTTAGAGAATATTTTTATAGAAAAAATTAGTCTATTTGACAATAATTGTATGCAAAAATAAGTCCATGTACAATAAATCTAATCGAGATCAAGTCTGTGAAAAAATATTTCAGGTTTAAAATAAATCCATGCGTCAACATCTCTATGTAAAATAAGTATATGTAAATTTACTATAGTATCTATCATAAAGTTGCAAGCACTGAATTTACTGTGAGTGTTGTGGCGCTGGAGCTTTGAAATTAAAATTTAATTAAATGTTTTTAATTTTTCAAATTTATAAATCTTCGGTAAAAAAAAAAGAAAAAAATTAAGTGTAGTAATTTATCATAAAATTTCTCTTTCATTTTATTTTCAAATTAATCAATTTTATACGACTAAAAATCTTTGTCAACTAATTCAAAATTGAACAAAATTATTTGAATAATTAAAAAATTATTTTTTTAATTTTATTATTTTCAAAATAATTGATTACTTAAATCTGCACAATTTAAATATTCAAGAAAAAATTTTTTATTTTGTAATTCAGAAAAATTTAATCACAAAAAAGATAAAAAAATAAAAATAAAATTTAGAATTCCAATTATATAATCAATTATTTTGAAATTATTAACAATTTTTTTAGATTTAAAACGGTTTATGATTAAAGTACGATCAAAATTAGTATTTAACAGACCAAAATACATTAAAATTATGCTTGTCTTAGATTTCAAAATTTTTTTTCTTGCCAAAACATCGAATTTTCGCTATTTTTTGGGGTTTTTTGCAATTTACTCAAAATTGAAGGCTGGACGGCCTAAACTGACTTGAAATTCGTGTTCAGCAAGTCGAAAAACATGCCCTTAGATAGGTGGCGCCCGGTGTATAGACAACTAATCATCTTTTATTGTCAGTTATTTATCGGAGGCCTAAAGGATATCTATTGAATGAATTCTTTGATAATTTCTCAAAGTGGATGGCTAATTATAAAAATTTTATCATAACAGGTGACTTGAACTGTGACTTGCTTGATACGTCTTTTGTTTCAAATCACTTAAAGAATTATATTGCTGAATTTTCGTTACACTGTGTCCCATTTGAAGCTACCCATTATATTGTGGATAAAAATTTATGGTTAGATGTTGTATTATTGGACAATAAGATTAAACAAAAGTCATATTTTAAGTCACTTGAACCATTTATTAGTGGCCACGATTATTTAGTATGTGAGTACACCTTTAATGTTCCCAAACAAGTTGACAAATTGATCACATATCGTAAATTTTCTGAACATAGCCATGATGCGCTATCAAATTCACTTATGGGTGCTTTAAAATTTTCTGATTTTCTAAATAATGCTGATCCATATGACTTAGTTAGCATTTTTCACACAAACGTATTAAATTCCTTAGATGAATTTGCACCTGTAGTTTCACACAGATTGTCGAGACCTTCAAATCCATGGTTGACTAAAGATCTTAAACAGAAGTGCAAAGAACGTGATGCTCTGTATAATCGTGCCAAAAGAACCCGAGATACAAATCTTTTTTCATTGTTCAGAGCAAAGATAAGAGAGTTAAAATTAGAGTTAACGCATGCACGTGAAAATTATCTAAAGACTGCCCTATCAAACCTACTTAGTGGCACTACAGTTTGGAGTAAGCTTAGGCACTTGGGCCTACTTAGAAATAAGTCGTCTTCCCTTAACTATTTTGATGAGTCTGAATTAAACAAGCACTTTGCTGTTATGGTGTGTCGACATCCTTCGTGCCATCTAGAGTTTCTCGACTCGCTTTCATCGTATAGTAGTCAAGTAAATACTTACTTTGAATGGTCTCAGATTGATATAGTCGATGTAACTAAAGCCTTACAACTAACTTTGCAAAAATCAAAGGGTAAAAGCCCTGATGGGCTGGATATAAAATGGCTAAAAAATAACATCCCACAAATTTCAATATTCCTTACTGCTTTTTAATCGATCTTAAGTTACAGGTGTTTTCCCAACTCTATGGAAGAAAGTATTTATTGTTCCGTTGAATAAAGTCTCACCATCAAAAACCTTGTCTGATACTCGCCCGATAGCCAATATCTCTCATCTAGAGATAATCGATAATCAATAATCAGGTTTTCGTAAATACCATAGTACAAAGTCAGCATTATTAAAACTAGTGAATGATATCAGTAAAGCTATGGATGAAAAAGAAATTAACAGTATTAGTGCTCTATGATTTAACAAAAGCCTTTGACTTTGTTGATTATAAAGTAATCCTAAAAACCTTAGTAGAGTTGGGCTTTACCCTGAATACAATATCTTGATTCTATTCGTACTTGAGTAATATGTCACAGTCAGTGTTAGATAATGAGGGTTTACCAACTGAATTTCTTGAAACTACCTCTGATGTTCCCCAAGGTTCAGTCTTTGGGCCCATATTATTCCTTCTGGTAATGAACTCAGTTGCTGAGCGGTTGAGTCACAGTAAGCATGGTCTTTTTGCCGATGACAAATACATCTACCTACATTTTTATCGGTACCAGTCTCAAGAAGCGATTAGGCAAATCACAGTCGACGCTCAATCAGTTGCTGACTGGGCGTCTGAAAATGGCCTTGAAGTAAATCTAAGCAAAACTAAAGCTATGATTCTTGGTTCTAGTAAAAATCTGCGGTTAATGAAACAGGAGCCTTTGTCTTCTATTGTTGTAAATGGAACAGAAATACCCTTTTCGGAATCGGCAAAGTGTCTGAGACTTCATATTACTAATACATTATCGTGGAATTTACATGTGTCAAAGGTAGTAAGTAAAATAAATTCAGCCATGTATAGCTTAAAACTGAGGAAAAACATTTATACTTTGGATATTAGGTTATTAGTTTCAGCAACTATTTTACCACTCATTGATTATTGTTCTATTATTCTAACAAATGCAACTACCGAAAATAATTCGAAATTACAGCGAGCTTTAAATTCTACTATTCGTTTTATCTATAATCTAAGACGAGATGAACATGTCACCCCTTACAGACGTGAACTGAAATGGTTATCTATCACTAGTCGTAGATTATATTATTTATCTACCTATTTTTATAAATTATTGGCAGTTGGAAAACCTACTTACTTACGAGAATTATTTATAGATGATATTGATGCTAGACGCTCCGATCGTTTAGCCATTATGATAAATGATGTCAATTTTAAGATACCTAACTTTGCGACTACTCTTTATGAGGGTGCGTGTGTTGTTACTGCTATTCGTTTATGGCAAAACTTACCACCTGAGATTGTAAATGCGTCTAGTCTTGATTTATTCAAGATCAAAATCTTTGACTATTTGCTAAATTTGGATACTTTAAGGTTAAGTTAACACTCTCAAATTGTTTTAAAGTGAAACTGTTAATTCCATTTTTGTTATTAGTATTAGGAAAATCTTATAAATAAGTCTTTATTCAATAATCGATGTAATTATCTTTAATTTAATTTTAAGTTGTGTTAATAGTATGGTTAAAAACTCATAGAGTTCAGTTACACTTTTATATTATTAGTAATTTACTTATAATACTGTATATTTTACTGTTATCATGTATTCTTTTGTATTGCACGCCTCATGATGCGAAGCATCAGAGAGTGCTTTACGATCGAAAAATTTTTTTCGCCTCATTTTATCAACTATTTTTAATATTATAGCCTTGTTAGTTCATGGAATCAAGATATTTTGCATACTATTGTCGAGATAATTTAATGGAGATTAATTCCATACTTTCTAAAAATTGATTTATTGCAATAGAAATGGAAAAAAACATCAAAATAGGTCAAAAAATTTTCCTGTCCGTCATGTATGAAACCCCGGAAACACTGTAACTTGTGAAAAAATCAATTATTTGAGTTAAATTTTTTTTTTTTAATTCTAATCGACGATTGTAGGTTACTGAATGCGAATGGTTAATTAATTCAGTGTCGTTTAATTACAATTAATAAAAAACGAAAACTACAAGACTGTATATCTATATATATCCATGTAAAATTAACATGGATGGTGATATATCTATATCTATAGATATTATGTACATTTTATTCCACTAGGGGCGCTTGTGCAGTACCTTCCTACTACAGCTGTTTTTTCGGCAATTAATTTTGAACGACTTAAGTTTTTTTTTTTTTTTTTTATATTTCATAATTAAATGAGCATTATGAGTTGTGCACTTTTAGATTTTCCAAACTTTATTTTTTCATATTTGCCATTTGGCCAGTAGACCTTGGCATAAATAAACAAATCAAATCAAATCAAATATTGCGCTGACGGTCTCGCTGGATATCGCGCTGACAATCTCGCTGGATATCGCGCTGACAATCTCGCTGGACATCTTGCCTGATATTGCGCTGACGATCTCGCTGGTCATCTCGCTCAATATCGTGCTGAATATCGCGCTGACGGTCTTACTAGATATCTCGCTTGATATCGCGCTGGCGGTCTCGCTGGATATCTTGCTTGATATCGCGCTGATGATCTCGGTTGATATCACGCTGACGGTCTTGCTGACGGTTTCGCTGAATATCGCGCTAACGATCTCACTGGTAATCTCGCTCAATATCGTGCTGGATATCCAATATCCTCAGCGCAATATCCATTGAGATCGCCAGCGAGATCGTCAGCGCGATACCAAGCAAGATATCTAGCGAGACCGTCAGCGCGATATTAACCGAGATATCCAGTGAGATCACTAGTGCGATATCCAACAAGATTGTCAGCACGATATCAAGCAAGATAACCGGCAAAATCTTTAGCGCGATATCAAGCAAGATGTCAAGCGACACCGTCAGCGAGATCGTAAGCGCGATATCAAGCGAAATCGTCAGCACGATGTTTAGCGGAATATCCAGCAAGACCGTCAGCGCGACATTCAGCACGATATTTAGCGAGATGACCAGTGAGATCGTCAGCGCGATATCCAGCGAGATCGTCAGCACGATATCAAGTCAGATATCCAGCAAAATCTTTAGCGTGATAATCAAGCAAGATATCCAACGAGACCGTCAACGCGATATCCATCAAGATCGTCAGCGCTATATTAAGCAAGATATCCAGCGAGACCGTTAGCGCGATATCAAGCGAGGTATCCAGCGAGATCGTTAGCGGGATATCCATCGAGACCGTCAGTAAGACTCTCTCAAGTGCGTCAGCGCGATATGAAGCGAGATATCTAGTGAGACCATCAGTACGATATCCAGCGCGATTTTGAGCGAGATGACCAGCGAGATCGTCAGCGCGATATCAAGCAAGATATCCAGCAAGATCGTCAGCACGATATCAAGCAAGATATCCAGCGAGACCGTCAACGCAATATCCAGCGGGATCGCCGGCGTGATATCCATCCGATCACCCTCAAGCATGAGCTTGACCACCGAGATATCTTATCTTACCTTCCATGCTGCTTACCAGCCTAAATATCGCTTTGCAAACAATCCTTTATATGCCCTTCTAAACTACCTCCGAAATATCCTATTTCATGTTATTCTAACTTTTATCTCCATTTTTAACTTCCCGTTAAGAAAATCTCAGATTTTCAATAATCGGGAAGTTATTGGTTTTACCCCGTTTTACAAAAATCCAGTTTTCATCAGATCTCGACGTTTGAAGGTCACAGGAAGCTTCCCTGACTATCCCCGCGTGGGTGTCACTATTTCTGTATGTACGTATGTATGTGTGTGTGTGTGTGTGTGTGTGTGTGTGTGTGTGTGTGTGTTTTTTTTTGTAAAGAGGTACGAAAAAAGATCTTCAAAAGACACCGGTATCGTTAACTCTGCCGCCCATCTTCCGGCAGATATCGATAGTCGGTAGTGTGGAGATTTTTACCCACTAAAAAAACATTCCTCTTCCCCTCTCCCCTAGATGGTACGGGGAGGACTGGATTGGAACCGCGTTAGCATTACTTCAATCCAGTCGTGCTGCGTCTCACGACGCCTACTCCTGGCTACTGGTCCCTTTCTGCGATTTTGTCTTTCAGGAGGTGCTGTGCATAAACTGCAACAGCTGACCAGTTTTCCTCTTGTTTGATCATATAGGTCACCAGGCTTGAGGGGGAGAGCCTGGTGCCTATGATCTCTTCGGTGCTTCTTCTGTAGTCCTTCCATCGAGCACACTCGAAGAATATGTGTTCGGCATCGTCGATTTTATCCGGGCAGTATTTGCACGTTGGTGTGCTGTGCAAACCCATCTTGAAAAGATAGGCATTGAACTGCCCATGTCCCGTCAATAGCTGGGTCAGGAAGAAGTCCGTATCCCCGTGCTTCCGAGAGAGCCAGACGTTGATGTTTGGGATCAGGCGCGCCGTCCATCTGCCCGTCTCTCCCGATGTCCATCGGTCCTGCCACTCTTGCTGCGTTTCCGCTTTTATCCTTGTTCTTGCGTCCTTCATGTTATCATCACTGTCTTAAGAGTCATAGAGTTTTGCTCTTTCGAACGCTAATAGGTCGATGGGCGCGGCTCCTGCAATGACCAATACAGCCGCTTCGGAAACTGTGCGGTAGGCGCAGGCAACCCTGAGAGCGCCTCGCCGCTGTACTGCTGCGATCTTTCGCCGGTAGGTCTTCTGCATTAATATGTCTGCCCATATCTCCGCTCCATAAAGCAGTACCGAGTGGACTGCTTCTAGAAGAACTCTTCTCTATTTTGTTCTTGGTCCCATGGTGTTGGTCATAATTCGTGCTAGGCTAGACACAGTCTTGCTTGCTTTCTTGCATGCACTGTCGAGGTGTTCACGGAAAGATAGTTTCTCGTCTATCATTACCCCTAGATACCGCAGGGCCCTTGTTGACGTCAGCGTTGTTCCTCCCATGTCCATAGCGAATGGTTTTGGAAACCATTTTTGACGGGTCAAAACGACCATCTCGGTTTTCTGTTTGGCGAGTTTCAGGTGATGCTTATCGAGCCAAGTCTCGACGGTGTCGATGGTTTCCCGAACTAGCAGTTCGGCCTCTTCGACGCTGTCCGCCACTATAGTAGCTACAACGTCGTCTGCAAAGCCTGTTAGCTCTTCTTGCTCTGGCAACGGGATTTCAAGAAGCTCGTCGTAGTCTGCGTTCCATAGATCAGGCCCCATTATTGAGCCTTGCGGCACGCCAGCCGTTATGGCGTATTCTTGTGGGCCTTCAGTAGTTTCCACTATTAGCTTTCTATCGTCAAGGTAGTTGTCGACTAGTGTCAGATTTTCTGGCTCTGCGTCAAACTTGTGCTCCAGAGCGTCTAAAATGTCTCCCCAATTTGCGCTGTTAAATGCGTTTTTGACATCTAGCGTGAGGAGAAGACATACTTTACGAGCTTTGAGGCTACCAGTCCATGCTTCTCTCGCTGTCTTTATGACTTTCTTGATCGCTCCGACTGTCGAACGTCCTTTCCGGAAGCCGTGTTGGTTTGCGGCAAAACCTCCAGCACGGTCTATGTCGTTGCGAAGTCTCCCTTGTATGAGCTTCTCGAGCAGTTTTCCAGCAATGTCCAGCATACAGAGTGGTCTAAACGACGAAGGTGTTATGGGGGTTCCCTTTTCTTTGTCTAAGAGAACCAATCTCTGCCGTTTCCAGACCACGGGAAACGTGCCAGTTGCCAAGCATGCGTTGTAGGTGTTCAGGAGTATGTCTGGGTATTCCAGGGCTACAGTTTTGATCACCGATGCCGGGATGCCATCAGGTCCAGGTGCCTTTCCTGTTTTGAGTGACTTGGTCGCGTCTTGTAATTCCTTAGTTGTGAAGGGTGTTACTTCGCTGTTCTTAGTGTAGTGTTTCTTCTCCCGCGGTGGGTGTTTGGGGAAAAGCTCCGTTACAATGCTCTCCATCAAGGCAGGAGATTTCGGCGCCTCTGGTGAAGCCTTTCCAAGTCGTTTGGCGACAATTTGGTAGGCTTTACCCCAGAGGTCATTGTCGAGATCGTTGCAGATCTCTTTCCAAAGTTTCGCTTTACTTGCTTTAATGGCTCGGTTTAGCGTCTTTTTGGCCTGCTTGTACTCTTTTGAATACAAGTCCTGGCTTGGGGAGCGTTTCGTAGCTCTCGTTGCTCGGCGACGTAGCTGATGGCATATTTTGCGAAGTTCTGCTATGTCTGCTGACCACCAGTACGCCGGCCTGTGGAAACTCCTATTTTTCAGCCGCGGCATCGAGGCGTCACATGCGGCAGTAATTTCCTTCATCGTGTTTAGCACTACCTTTTCCGTCTCGCTGCAGGTATCCGGTGTCAGGTTGTTCTGGAGGATAGACCAGCTTCGTGCGAGTGAAGCTTGCAATGCCTCTGGATCAAGCCTTTTGGCATTCCACTTCCACTTAGAAACGTCGCGTTGTGAAACCGGAGCAAATGCCAATCCAACGCTGAATGTCACAAACTGGTGATCACTGCCACTGTATTCTTCGGATACTGTCCAGTCTTCAATCATGTTGGCAGTCCTTGGAGTCGCCAATGAGATGTCGAGGGTGGATTCTTGGTACCCTGGTCTTCTAAAGGTCGTGGTGCTCCCGGTGTTCAGCACTATGAGGTCAAGTCTAGCCACGACGTCAGCGACCTCGTTTCCTCTGGTGTCGGAGAAAGCAGCGCCCCACTCAGCCGATTTAGCGTTGAAGTCTCCGGCTACGATAACTTCGCCGTCAAACTTAGTGACCGCATCTTCTATATTTGCGAGTTTCTGTCGGAACACACTAATCCCTTCGTTAGGTGAGAGATAGACGCTCATGAAGTAGGTTGTGGGGGTTTGAATCCAGACAAAACCTGCTCCACCTCTGCTGTTGTTGACGGTAACGTTCTTTGTGTTCACAATCCAAATTGCTGCCGTGCCCGTTTCGTCTGCGAACCATGTTTTACCTTCGATGTTTAGATATTGCTCGCAGATAAAGCAGAGGTCAATTTTATCTTCGAAAACACGCTGGCGCAGCAGGTTTTGCGCCAAGGCGCACCTATTCAGGTTGCCTTGTAGTATGCGTGTCATTTCTGACCTTTCATGGCTTCTGCAAGTGCTTTGCGGAATGCCTTACACGCTCCAGTGCCAGAAATATGGCATAGACTATCCTGGGCATCTTTGTCCGAAGCACAAAGGAAGCATTTTAACTTCTCCGTGCAGTTTACGGCCTTGTGGTTCTCTCCGCCACATTTGTAGCAGCACCTGCTTCTGTCTGGTCCCGCACACTGACGTGTTTGGTGTCCATAACCAAGACATTTAAAACAACGTGTTACTTTTACTACTGGGCGTATACGACAGTTCACCAAACCGATCCGTATACGGGCCTTGTCAAGGGCCTTAATCGCACGGGGCTCGTCTAGTTCGCAGAAGGCTGCCCGATTACCTCGTGGTGTGGGTTTTGTCAAATTTACCCGTTTGACCTCCAGGTTGTCAGTGAATTCACGTTTGAGTGCTTCACGGACTTCGCTCTCGGTAGAGATTTCATCTAAGTCGAGGATCTCGATCGTTGTTGTGGGTGTTAGCGTCTTGACTGTGCCGATGTTTGCAGTGGCTGCCCTTACTGCATCGGTGAATGCCTTGCTGTCTTCGGTCTTTCGAGCCATTTCAAGGAGAATGCCTCCGTGTTTCGTCTTTTTAATAGACCTTATGTCTACGCCCGTCTCGACAGGGCTTACCTTGGCCTTGATTTCCTTCAGGAGATCGGCGTATGTTCGCCCTTCAGCTGGTTGGACTAGGACAGCTTTAGTTCTTGTCTTCTTCCTCCTTGGTTTCTTGGAGCCACCGCTGTTCGCTGGTCTTGGGCTGTAGCAGTTTGAGTCACTGGCTCCTGTTCTTTCTTTTTCTTGTTTTGCCGAGTCACTTTGGTCCAGGTATCATCCCGGGCTGTCTTTTTCTGTGCTGGCTTGTCAATATCTGAGGAAGGGCTGGGCGTGGACAGCGGCCTCTTCTTGTTGCCATCTCCTTGCTGTGGTAATCTCTTAGGAGTGGTCAGAGGTGGCTGTGATTTTTTGTTCAGACTCGGAGATGTTTGAGTCGTTGACGCCGACTTCGTTGGTGATTTGTTGGCCAGCCTATATGCCGTACTAATAGACGAAACCAATTTTTTGATCTCATGGTGGAGATTCTTTTTGTCTTTTATGAAGTCGGCTAACTCATCAATCTTGTTGCCGAGCCTCTCCATTGGTGACTGTTGGCCGGTGACGGTCGGTAGAGAGTTCATTCTTCTTCGGTGGGTTTGATTAGTGGCAGGAGCAAAAGGTCCTCCATTTTTCGAAGGAATGTAGCTCAGCTGTCTGTTCTCTGCCATCTGGGCTGATTTCGTACTCCCTGTAACCTTGCTAGCATTGCTAGACAGCAGAGCCATGGGGTCTACTCCACTGTTCAAACGGTCGCTTGGTAACGACGAGTTTAGGCCCGTTTGCACGCCTTCCCTCGCCGGCACTGAGGTATCCATCCTCTGTACTGTAAACGATGTTTGAAAATCTTCTGACATTTCCATATCATCTTTTGCTAGGTTTTGGTCCACCCCGAGTATTCTGTTTCCTCGGTACCCGACGCATCTGACGTGCAGATATGCCGGGCATTCCCCTATCCGCCACCTGAGGAGGCGCCCGATGCGGGACCCAGCAAGCCCGACACGGGGTGTGTGTGTGTGTGTGTGTGTGTGTGTGTGTGTGTGTGTGTGTGTGTGTGTGTGTGTGTGTGTGTGTGTGTGTGTGTGTGTGTGTGTGTGTAAGTATGTAAACCTCTCATAACTTTTGAATGGCTTGACCGATTCGATCGCAGTTGGCACCATTTGAAAGGGCTTGTCCAAACTTAGATTCTGAATATAATTTGGACCGATTTTAATTGATAGATTTCGAGAAATCTAAAAAAAACTGTAAAAAAAAATTTTTTCAAAAGTAGATTTTTTGGAATAACTTTCGAACGGCTTTATCGATCAACTCCAAAAACTAATTAACTCTTAACCTTGAAAAACCACGTCGATCGCCGCTAATCCGGTCAAAATCGGTTGATTCATTCGAGAGATATCGTGCAGGAAAGAAAACCCAAAAAAGTGTTTTTTCGGATTTACTCCGAAATTTCTAGTTTGATCGATTGAAACTTAAAGATTTTTTAAAAAGCTTAAAAACTGCGTTGAATGCCGCTAACAGCGTAAAAATCGGTTTATTCATTCAAAAGTTATTGCGGTTTGAAAACTCAAGAAAAAGTGTTTTATCAAACTTTTATTAGACTTCTGAGCTCGAAGAGCTCAAAAACATAGAAATGTTATCTGTTTGAGCTCGGAGAGCTCAAAACAACACATAAATTGTATTTTTGAGCTCGAAGAGCGCTTAAAAACGGCATAAGTGCAATTTTAAGCATCCAGTTATGGAATTAGTGGGAAGTTGCAGGGATGGCCTTCAGAGTCAACCGTTTTCATAATTTTCTTTTAAAGAAAAATAACGTTTTTTTATATTTGATTTGTGAAGAATGCCAGAAGTAAATTATAAATATTATTTTAACACTTAATATTGTTCTTAATCTATATTGTTCAATTGTTTTTATCGAATTTAATAATTTATTCAAAAATTCTTTTAGCCAATCAAAATTGTCGTTACAAAAATCTTTCTCGCGCTTTTTTTAGCAGGGCTAACTTCCTGACTCAATTTTTGATAGATTATTATTATTATTATTATTATGTTATTAAATGCTCAGGGGGGTTGTCCTCGGAGTCCGATTCTCCGAGGGCCCAGCCTGAGCTCCATCCATTACTGCTGGACCACTCCGCACAACAAGGCGGTTAGCGGCCACAGCAGGCCAAAGTCATTTCCCTAAGTAGACGGAGGGAACCTAATATTACAGCCTTCTGCATCCTGACAGCCAAGAACTCAGATTTTGACGTGCAAGCTGGAACTTTGGCAAGTGAGGATACAAAAGACTGTTTCATCCCTCCAAGGACGCCAACAATCAGGACGACTAGTTTGACACGGTAACCTGGGTAAAGTTTGCCAATTTCAAACAGGAGATCCTGATATTTCTGTCTTTTGTGCTCTTCTTTGGCTGAGATGTTGTGTTCAGCCGGGGCCGAGAACTCAATGACATAAATGTCACGAGTAGCCTTGTCGAAGAGCACAATATCAGGTTTGTTGTGATCGATCCGCCGGGTTGTTGCAAATGGCATGTTCCAGTAAATTTTGCAACTGTCATTCTCAACAACCTGGGGAATATCTCCTGGCAGATAAGGCAGCACCGGTGTCACGTCAATACCGTAGCGGTGACGAAGATAGTAGTACAGTACTCTCAGGGCAGCATTGTGACGCTGGATGTATGCACCTCTCGCCAGCACAGGACATGCTGACAAAATGTGCATAAGCGTCTCCGGATGTAGTTTACACGCCCTGCAGGTCGTGTCCGGGAGTTGCACCTGGAGCACCTTGCTACGGTACTCTAAAGTGTTAATGACACCATCTTGGCAAGCAAATATGAACCCTTCAGTCTCGGACATCAGGCCAGCTGACTTTAAGAAGGAAAACGTCAGCTGGGTGGACAAGCCATGATTACGCACGTGTTTGAAGAACACGCTGTGCATAGACTTGTCCATCAGTTTGCCTAGGAGTAGTTTTTCCTCGGCGTTCCTGATGACGCTCTTGAATTCCTCCTTTCGGAGTTCTATAAGAGCGTTTATTTCTCCAAGACCAAGGGTTCTTGCCGCATATATTGCTGCCTTATATAAGAACGACCCCTTATGCGCATTCTCATGTTTATGAAGAATTTGCATAAGAAAGTCATCCTCATCTGCAGTGAAATTGACAACTTCGTGTGTTAAACCCAGGACTAAACGATCGTGAAGCCGCTCCAAGCTCTGCAAACCTCTCCCACCGATCGACCGGGAGAGGTATAATCTGGCGACTGATGAATTGGGGTGCATGCTCCGGTTCATGTTGATAGTCTTACGGGTTCTGATGTCGAGATCTCGCAGATCCTTTCGGGCCCATTTTAAGACACCGAAAGAGTATAGTAAGACTGGGACAGCGAGCGTGTTAGTAGCGGAGACTTTATTTTTACCGGAAAGTTCGGAGGACCAAATTTTCCGGAGTCTCCTAACATACTCGCTACGGAGAGTTGCTTGGACTTCGGAGACCGCATGCATGCGGTGCTCTTCCATTCCTAGATATCTATACAACTCTCCGGCGTCTAATTGTCTTAAAACGCTCCCATCTACCAACTCGACATCATCACCCGTAACAGAGCACTTACCCCTCGCCAGATGTACGACCGCACACTTGTCCAACCCAAAAGACATTCCGACATCCCGCGTGTACTCTGCTACGATGTTAAGAGCCGCCTGTAGATGATCTTCATCAGCACTATAAAGCTTCAGGTCATCCATATAAAGCAGATGGGTAATCGAGTATTTTCGATCACCCGGAGGCCCCACAGAGTACCCACGAGTTTTACGGAGAGCAACAGATATAGGCAGCAGTGAGATGCAAAACAGCAGAGGGCTTAAGGAATCACCTTGGAAGACCCCTCGATTGTACTCTACAACTCCGGTTATGAGCAATGCGTTTCCACTTCCAATGTGAAAACGCGTTCGCCTGAGCTGCATTGTACGCCGAATGCATTCCACTATTTCAGGATTGACCCCCAGGCATTTGAGGAGATATAAAATCAACTCATGAGAAGTTGAGTCAAATGCCTTGCGATAGTCGATCCAGGCCATTGACAGGTTGCGTTGATAGTAGATCGCATCTTGTGTGACACATCGATCAACTATCAAGTTCTCTTTGCAACCTGACAGGCCTCTTTTGCTGCCACGCTGTTCATATATCTGTTGCCATACAGGTTCTATCTCCTGCAAAATACGGTTGTTTAAAATTTTTGTAAAAATTTTATAAACCGCATTCAAGCAGGTGATAGGCCTGTAATTCTTTGGGTCAGACAAGTCACCTTTTTTTGGTATCAGTACGGTTCGCCCTTCCACGAGCCAGTCTGGAATCGGTTCGTCAGCTCTAATGTACGATGTAAATATACGGGCCAGATGGAGGTGGGTAGAAGTAAACTTCTTCCACCAAAAGACATTTATGCCATCTGGTCCCGGGGCAGCCCAATTTTTGCTGCCATTTAGAGCTGAACGAACTTCATTCACACTGACTGCAGGGCTCTCTTCATCAGCATTCTGTCTACGTTGTTCCCGACAGAATGCTTTAAAGTCGTCCAGAGCTGGAGTATTGGCGTTCACGTTTGGTTGATCTCCATACAACTCAGTCTAAAAAGCTTCCACCCGCTCAGGTGTTGGATAATTCCCGGTAACATCGGTCTTTGTTGTCAGAAAGCGTGAAGGGCTGGATCGAAACAACGAGTTGTCGACCAACCGCTTCAGCCTTTTCTCTAGTGACTTTTTGGCAGTCACTAGAGCCCGCAATTTATTGAGAGACTCTTCCTTGGTGACAAGAAGAGTACTCTTATTCAGTGTGTGATGACGCCACCGAAGTTCAGCAGCAATGCGCCGAATTCGGGGCGTGTATGCTCTTTGAGTTGTTTCAAACTCAATCACACACTGAATGCGGGAGACCTGTTTCCGGGATCTGTCAATTTTGAGTCCAAGTTGTGAGATGCGATGTCTCAACCTCTCCTCGATCGAGAGACAATGTCTCTCTCTCGGAAAAGCCGAAACTGCTGCACCATACACAACCTGGCTCACAGTGAGCAGGGTGGAATCCTCCAGGATGTTTGCACGGAGATCTTCATTTACCGCTTCTAGCTGTTGTTGGGAGTAAGTTATCTTTTTAGATATACTTACTTGCCGTCCTATAAAGGGATTGTTGTCATCCAAGGAGGAACGGCGTCGCTCTTGGTGTAATTGCGCCGGAAAGGAAAGTCTATTAGACTGCCTTCTATCCGGCACAAGCGATCTTCTATTACGCCGAAGATAAGCGGCATAATTACGCAGGTGTTTAGGCGTAAAATGCTCTAGCTCCGGATGCATATCACTCCAAAGAGTGTGCATCCGGGCCATATAACCGCTCACCCCCGGCTCGCTACGTTGGTAGCACACCACGAGGTCGACTCGTAGTTCCTCCGTCCACTTAAAGTAAGTCCTTAAAGCGCCAGGGTCGTCATCGTTCATCGGGTCCGGCGTGCTCCTCCCACCTGATGAATGGTCCTCATCCGAAAAGGACCGGTTGTGGGGAGCACTTCTGAGATTACGTCTTGTTGTAACTCAGTATTTCAATGCAGTGGGTAGTTGGCCCACTGCATCGGCTACGTCGTTCGCCTACAGACCTGGTGTTATGGTCTGCGTTTCCCGCGATGCGCCGCTTGGAGGCCACGTAGCAAGCACCGCTTATTATTATTATTATTATTATTATTATTATTATTATTATTATTATTATTATTATTAATAGATTATTATTAATGATCTATACATGATTGGATCCAAAAATTGGCCACCCGGGAAAAAATGATCACGACTGATCAGACCTGTTCATATCTGATCAGGACTGAAATCCGACCTGATCAGACCTGTTCATGTATGATCAGGCCTGAAATGAGGCCTGATCAGACCTGTCCATGCATGTTCATGTCTGAACCGTCAAATACGCTCAGACCTGATCAGATCTGTCCATGCCTGTTTATGTCTGGTGTTAAATACGCTCAGACCTGATCAAACCTGATCAAGCCTGTTCATGCCTGCTCATGACTGTTCATGCCTGTTCATGTATGAAGCATTAAATACGCTCAGACCTGATCAAGCCTGTCCATGCCTGTTCATGTCTGAACCGTTAAATACGCTCAGATCTGATCAGACCTTTCCATGCCTGTTCATGTCTGCTCATGTCTGGTGTTGAATACGCTCAGACCTGATCAAACCTGATCAAGCCTGTTCATGCCTGCTCTTGTCTGTTAATGTCTGAAGCATTAAATACGCTCAGACCTGATCAGATCTGATCAAGCCTGTTCATGCCTGTTCATGTCTGAAGCATTATATATGCTCAGACCTGTCCATGCCTGTTCATGTCTGAAGCGTTAAATACGCTCAGACCTGATCAGAGCTGTCCATGTCTGATCATGTCTGATCTAGCCTAAAATAGATAAGGATTAAAACTCCATATATCAGCTGACAAGAACTGTTCATGAATGATTTGCCCTCTTCAATGATATTTTAAGTCTGGAAGAAAAATTTTATTGAACTATAGACTGCAGTTCTATTTTTAAAATTAATTTGTTCCGTATGACGTATCAGTTTCTATCCCCTTATAAATTTTAAATGTACAACTTTGATCAAAAATTTCGACTTATATAAGTATGAACTTTTTAATTTTCCATGCCAAAACGATGATTTTTAACGATGAATTTTGACGCAATGACATAAAATTTTTTACTGTGTTTCATTGAATACGCGAAAAATAAGATTATTTAGTAAAAGTTTGAGTTTGATAGCGTGAAAATACCAAAATATATCAGTTGATATCGATAGGCGATAATAAGTCCTTTCAAGGTGTCTGTTATTACCTTAAGCTACGCCTTGGTCCATTGCAGTAGTGTCAAAGGCTGCTAAATTGTAGAACACACAAATAATTCTTCATTTCCTATACATTTCAATTAAAAAAAACTTCAATTTTAAAAGAAAACAATAAAATTATAATTACGGAATAAACCTTGAAGAAATTTTTTTTTTACTTCACATAGAACCATATGTTAATGGAGCGGAAAAAATACATAGCTGTCCCAAAAAATCACTCTAATATATACAGTAAAAAATTTTGTGTTAAATATTTAACACTTTTATGTGTAAATTTAACATTTATTCTGTTAAATCAACAAAAAAAAGTGTTAAATATTTAACATAAAAATTTTTAACACAAAATTTTTTGACGCGATGACGCAAAATTTTTTACTGTGTATAATTAATTATTAATAATCAATAAATTAAGTTTAGAACTCCGTTAACTATAAGGATAAGTCATGAATAAAATTTTAATTACTTAAAGTAGTTTGTAAGGTACACTAAAGTTAAGATAAGTCATTGGGTTAACAGGTAAAGTATCAGTCTGAAGAGCGCAACGTACACGGTTTGAATCCCCGTCGGCACTAATCTTTTTTTTTTTGTGGACCTGATTGAGTCAGACATGAACAGATCTGATCAGACATGAACATGCTTGGCCAGGTCTGATCAGGCCCGGTCATTTTTCATATCTGATCAGACCTGAAGACTCACGCCTGTTCATATCTGATCAGATTTGATTATTTTTTCCCGGAAGCCAGGCATGATTATATTTAATTATATATAGACTCATATATAATCAGATCTGATCATATATAGACTTATACATGATTATATATGGAGTTACAACAGCCAGGTATGATCATATCTAATTATGTATACTCATATATAATTAGGTCTGATCATATATAGACTTATATATGAGTATATATGGAGTCATAACAGCCAGATATGATCATATCAAATTATATATAGACTCATATATTTAGATCTGATCATACATAGACCTATATATGATTATATATGGAGTTATAACAGCCAGGTATGATCATATCTAATTATATATAGACTTATATATAATCAGATCTGATCATATATAGACTTATACATGACTATATATGGAGTTATAACAGCCAGGTATGATCATATCTAATTATGTATAGGCTTATATATAATTATACATGGCCCATGTATAACCATGTATAATTATATATGATTATACATAATTATATATGATTATACATAATTATATATGATTATACATAATTATATATGATTATATATATGTCGTAGACAGATCGTGAAATTAGACAGTTCGTGAACTGTCTAAGCATTTCTAGACAGTTCATGAACTGCAGCCAGATCGTGTAATGGTCGATCAGTTACACGAAGTGGCTAAAATTTTTAGACAGTTCATGAAATGCAATGAGGCCTTAGACAGATCGTGTAATGTTCCAAAATTACATGATATGTCTAAATTTCTTAGATGCTCATATATAATCATATATAATTAGACAAAAACTTTTTTCATCGGGACTTCAGACATAAAATTTGTGATTGAAATTAAGATACAATCATTTTTAATAAATATATTTAACTTTATAAATTATTATGAAATCAATTTTACCGTATCGAACTTTTTCTCTCTCCGATTTTTTACGACGAAGCTGTAGTAGTTCATCCTTCATTTTTTTGGTTTGTTCATTATCATCACTCTCAATGTTAGCTACGTAGCTCACTCTACCGTCTTTTCGTTGTTGAGTCAAGGAATGCATTATATTTTCATTGACCATTATATACTGCCGCATTCGTATGGGCAATGTCGAATAAATTCAACAATGAAGATTTGAATTTATCCTCTTTAATTTTATTTGAGTCTCTGTTCATATTTTTTTGGAGAAGTTGATATTGTTCATATAATTTTAACAACTGATCTATGCAATGATCTTTTCTATTAATTGGTATCTGAGCTTTTTGCCAAAATACTTTAACTTTATCTATACAGATTTCAGCACTTTCACGTTATTTCAATTTAAGAATACCCCTGGCGGATCTGAGATACTGTAAAATTACGGTTTTATACGGTAAAAATACGGCCGATGTACCGTATGGCCACCGTAGATTACAGTAGCATTCTACTTGCACGGTAGAAACCGTAAAACACCGTAACGTACAGTAAAGAACGGTCAAAGTACGGTATAGAACGGTAAAATTACGGTACAATTACGGTAGCGTACAGTGAAAATACGGTAGAATATATACCTCTGAACTTTCCGCACTACCGTATTCCAATGGTAATCTACCGTCAAATATACTTTATTTTAGCGATAAGGTACCGTACAATTAAGGTACATTACCGTACAATTACGGTACATTACCGTACAATTATGGTACTTTAGCGTACAAAAACAGTACTTTCTTTACCGGGTAATTATAGTATTTTACTAACAATTACGGTATTTTACTATACAATCACGGTATCTTACCGTACAATAACGGTAAATTACTGTACAATCACGGTACTTTGCCGTAAAATCTCAGTAATTTACGGTGTCATACTGTAACATACATTTATAAATATTTTTAGGGGTCAAAATATTTGAGTACATAAATACTATTATAGATGGCGTAAGTGACTAAGTCCATGATGCTACGGAAATTACAAACATTGCATTTGCTTATTTTGATCATAAGTAAAAATTTTACAGGAAGTATTTGATATATTTTTAATATATAAATATTTACTAAATAAACATACTTAATAATATTAATAGTTATATAAAAATTAAACTTTGAGCTTGAATATCTTTTAAGCCATCAGATTTAGCAAAAAATTATAAGAAACCTTTTTTGTAGAGCGCTAAATATACAATAAACTTGTCACTTTTCATAACTTTTGATCCATTTGTCGATGAGTTATAAAATTCTAAAGAGCAAATGAAATTTTTCTCATGTTGTTTCCATAAACAACTTAGGTTTGAACGCGGATAATCTTAAAGTCAATATTTAGAGCTCAAATTTGAGGGAATTTTTAACTTCCCACTAAGAAAATTAAAAATTTTCAAAAATCGGGAAGTTATTGGTTTCACCGCGTTTTTCGAAAATCGAGTTTTCAACGGATGTTGACGTTTTGAGGTCCTAAGACGCTTCCCCGAATGTTTCCGCGTTGATGTCCGTACGTCTGTATGTATGTGTGTGTGTGTACGGCCGTATGTAAGCCTCTCATAACTTTTGAATGGATTGACTGATTTCATCGCTGTTGGTACTATTTGAAAGGGCTTGACTAAACTTAGATTTTGACCATAATTTGGAACAATTCGAACCAGTAGATTTTGAGAAATCTCAAAAAAACTGCAAAAAAAATTTTTTTCAAATGTGGTTTTTTTGGAATAACTTTTAAATGGCTTAATCGATCGATTCCAAAAACTAATCAGCTCTTAAAAACACGCCGATTGCCGCCAGCCTGGTCGAAATCGGTTAATTCGTTCGTGAGTTATCGTTAACGAAAAAAATCGAAAAAATCATTTTTTTGGGATTTACTTTAGAATTCCTTGTTTAATCAATTTAAACTTAAAAGTTCTCTATGAGGCTTCAAAAACTGCGTTGAATGCCACCAACCACGTAAAAATTGGTTCATTCATTCAAAAGTTATTGCGGTTTAAAAATTCGAAAAATAGTGTTTTATTTAACTTCTAGCAGATTTTTGAGCTCGGAGAGCTCAAAATGATACGAAAATTATATTTTTGAGCTCGAAGAGCTCAAAAACGTAATAAATGCAGTTTTGTGCGCTTAAGTATGAAATGGGCGGGAAGTTGCAAGGATGGCCTTTAGGGTCAACCGTTTTCCTAAATTTTTTTTTTATCAATTTGGAAGCGTTTGAGCCCCTGGGAGCAAAGAAATTCGTAAACACCCCTATTAAGGACCACCCTAGAATCTCCAAGTTGACTCTCTAGGGCTTTAAGCGGTAATCTCACTACGTAGCGTCCATCAGGTTGTCGATAGTGCGTTTGACGAAAGTGAACTTCACACTTGTCTTCTTCAGCGGGATTGAGCGGTGAATTACCTGATGGAACCTCTTCCTGTTCCCAAAACTTCGCGATAGCGTCTTGTAATGACGTATCCAATGACGCGTATAATGCTGCGTGTGACGTTGAAGCGTGTTTAGCGGTGACGGCTCCATAAACAATCCAACCAAGCGTGGTGGATTGTGCGATAGGTGAATCGCGCGGTCCTCGTCTTATTTCAGCGTTGATGATTTGTGTAGCTTGTAAGGTTAGATTCCTGCTACTATGTCACCCCTTATTTTAATTTTTAAATTTAAGGGCACCACTGAAATTTTTATCACTGTTTCCAGAACCGGTCCAAGCAATGAGAGATATCTAAGGGTCGAGAGAAATTATAATTAGGTTGACACAAATAATAACAATTAATTTTAAATTAAACTCCAAATTTATTCAACTGACTTTTACAATAGCCTTGAATATTATCTCACACACACACACACTCTTATACAATATCAAAAGTCTTAATCCTAACAGTACCCTCTGAGGGAGCGTCTATACTGTAGTTTCTAATAAAAATGTCTTAATCTTGACAGTACCCTCATAAGGAGCATCTATACTGCAATCTCTATCATAGTGTCTTATTCTTGACGGTACCCTCTTAAGGAGCGTCGATATCGCAGTTTCTACCTAAATCGCGCTGTCCACCGGACCCTCACGCTCTAAGACTCTAGATCTGACCTTGGGTGGTCGCCCGGGCTCAAGGTTCAAACCGTCCTTAGCCCTTTTGCTGTCGCCCGGACCCTCACTACGGGACTAAGGAACCTAAAGTCGACTAGGACAGAGGAGGATACCATGAAACTAGTCGACAACCTGCTAATACTAACCTCCTCGACAGCCCGTGAACGAGGAGTATATACTGTAAATTATTTCCACACTCCCACACGCTTTTTAATAAAATAATTAACCAATAATCGCACTTTTTCTAATTAACAATATTTAAAATAACTCACTTAATTTTAATTAACAATATTCCTAATAGTCGCATTTTACAATAACCTTCCTGGGAATCAAACTCAAATCCCGGTTCCTAACTTTGACTTCAATAAATAATTAAATTTAAATTCTCAATCTTATTATTATTGTTATTATTATTTTATCACAGAAACTTTCTTGAAACCAAAAATTTTAGATTTATTTCAATTGAATTTAATCTGCCTGAATATTCGGCTGAGCATCCATCTTGAATTCCAGAGTAGATTTGAGATAGGAATATTAGCTTGGTTAAATCTTCCAAGGTCGAAATTTTATTATAATTTTTCTCAATAATTATTTACTGGAACTCGGAAAAATTTATGTATTGAAGTCTTGAACAATTTTAATTTAATAATAATTTTACTTTTGTGATTTTATAAATTTATTTTTTAATTGGTAATTTATTTTAAATTTCAAAGATTGATTTTAATTGTAAATTTTACTTTTAACCTTTAGAATTATTTTAATTTTGAGACCAATTGTAATTATTAATTTTAATTTTGATTTTAACAATATCTTATGTTACTTTTAAATTAATTGCCAGTTGTCTTGAATATTTATTCGACAGTTTTTATTTTTGATTTTAATAATATTTTATGTTAGTTTCAATTTAATTGTCAATTGTCTTAAATTAAATTATCAACTGTCCTAAAGTCGATTCGACAGATTTTATTTTCACTTTTAATCTTAACTTGATTTTAATTTTAGTTTTCTAAATTTTATTTTAATTTTAACTTAAAATTATTTAATATTTTAATTGGTAAATTTAATTATAATTTTTAACCTCCTTTGATCTTAATTTTAAATTCTCTGAATTTCGAAAATTTGTTTTAATCTTAAATTTTAATTAAATTATTCTTAACCTCGATTTTATAAATTAAGTTATTAAAATAAATTCAATCATAAATAATAAATCTAATGATTGGAAGACGGAACCTGGCTGGTGCCTAGAATTTCCTTCAGCAACGTAAAAATTAATACAAAGGTTAATTATCAGTACCTGAGATTGTTATAATTTCCTGGTGACTCTTGTAGTTTTCTTTGTACGTATTTGGGTCCCAGTGCGTCTGCTACAACAATCTCCACTGCTCAAGCTGGCTGTTCAATTTGTACTTTCTTTTTGCACTGCCAATGCCCTTGAACATGACCTTGTTGCGTTGTAGCGGTTGTCCAAGCTTCTTGAGGAGCGCCTGTCTCATGAATGAAAGCTCTGAGCCTTGATCAATCAAAACTCTTGCGTTGATGGGATTACCATGATGCGGTCGAACCTGGACTAAGGCGGTAGCGAGTAATACTTGAGCGGAAAGTGAATCGGAAATTATCAACAATTAATGTTAAGCTGTAAGCGGTCTAAAGGAACAGTTAGTTGTCTTGTGCGGAAGATGTTGGCTGAGGCGAAGCTGGTGTCGTTAGTGCATCCAACTGAATGGACGTATGGTGACGTTGAGCACATTTTCAGCAATCTTGAGTGGTCTTGCAGTCTGCGACGCGGTGCGGAACAAGGCAGTTGAAGCACAAGTGGTATTTTTCAACTATCTTGATGCGATCTCCATAGCGAGGATATTTTAGGTCAGAAGTCGAGTTTTCGGTCAAATAAGCAGAAAGTTCAGCGTACCGGTGTACAAATGACCACCAGGAGCAGCACCCGATGTGCTCAGCGAGGCTCCCGACACTCGACCCTTCCTAGCGGATGTCAACCTCACTCAACACAATTATCAGCGGTTACGAGAATTAATTGATATAGAGTCAGCCTGATCCGGCTCGAGGGATCAAATGTAAAATGTACGATTGAGCGGGAAATCTCGGATCAGGTTTAGACCGGTTAACTCAATTAAAAAACACAAAAATGTTCTTAAAAGTATGAACTATAAATTTATTTACACCAACTACACTTGATTTATATTAATTAGTGAGCGGATTGTTGTTAAAAATGCGGATAAGTCAAGCATAGCAGTGTTGAAAGAAGATAAGCCGGATGCCACAAGGTCGAAACAACTTGGCACTGAAAGAACGGTGAATTTGCGAAATAAAGCAAAAAAAATAATCTGTACTACAGATGCAGATTTACAAGCATGTTTGCACAACAATCACATGCTTGTAAAGGTGGACCATTTCGTGAACTCCGCCGTCCGTCTTACGGCAACAAATAAACAGATTTGAAATAATTAAGCACAACTAGTTAAATTTACTGAGTTATTTAATTAACAATTGCGGACTTCATAAGCGTGAAAAGCATTAATATAGCGGAATGGCGGTGCGAATATTCTGTTCGGTCTCAATTCAATTTGATTAATTTTTACTTTTTTCAATAATTTCTTACACATACAATTAATAATTAACATAGTTCATTTACTAACTTCCTGGGTTTTTCCTACTCATTGTCATCTTTATCTGAAGGACCCAGACAGCTATAAATTTGGTTACTTTTTAAATATTCAAAATAATTTCTAGTTTTAACAGCTGTATTTCGATTTATTATTTACTGTCCGTGTAGGTTTTTCCCATCTATTGTAGTTCGTATACCTTAACCAAGACATTCTATCTTTGGAAATTTTAAGTATTTAGAAAATAATCCTTACTATTCAGCATACAGACTAAAATGTTTTACGATCATTTATAACTTAATCCTAATATTACAGCTTAAGCCTAGCACTTATATTTACGTTTTATGACCTTATTTTTTAAGCTAGTTTTTATATTTACAATACCCACATTTTTTCAATCACAATATTTTCCCAAGTTTTTGCTTAGACGCCTGCTAGTCCGCAACCTATCATAAATCATTAGTCCCTTCAAGTCCTTACCTGATGTCAGTACCTCATACCTCCTCTTGCGCCTAAAGTTGACAATATACATCCGCCTTCTATTCCTCTAATTAGCCAATAGTTTCCTTAAAATATTCTTCCTTAGATTTTTCCGTACTTTTCCACCAATAATAATGCTTACTTTCCCTTTCCTTATTTTTGTTTGACAAATTTACGCCCTAATCTAAGTTGTAATGTTATACTAAGATTTTTGTATAAGTCAGTTGATTCTAAGATCTCTTATTTTACACACACAAATTTTTTTAACTGTCTAGGCAGAATAAAACAGCATAACTAAATACAGTTCGTTTTTATTCGTGCATGCTAACAGTCTTCTCTAATTTAATAGTTTTACTTTAAAACTAAGCTATGATAAAATAATTGTAGCTCAAAACGTATTCAAAACGTGGTTACAAAAGATAATAATAATAATGCGTCGTCTTTCTGGTCAGTTTCGTGAAGAAGCCTGACTGCGCATGTCAGTGGAGCGAAGCAGCCAATCAGAAAATTCGTATTATCGATGTCGCCACCGATAGCCAATAGTAAAATTCGAGACAACTGGCATCCTCGTGACGTCAGAGAATTTCGGTTTGCGCAAGCGTCAGAAAAGTCAAAGCGTTGAATATTCTGGTTGGCTGAAATAAGCGAGAACGAGCGGTCGTCAGGTGCGGCTCATGACGTTCCTGGAGCCCACCAGTGGCGAATTACTAATGAGTGGGCCTGTTCACTGAACAATCTATGTAACTTTTCTTATTCATTGAACATAATCTAATTGTATTGAGGATTGTATCCTGTCTGAAACAATAAATTATATTATTATGGGTAGCATTCCCATAATTATAGGAACTGTTTTTACATTTATAAAAAATTTCCTACAGTTTCCCATATCTTATAGTCGTAGTTCTCATACTTGTCTTTGGGTGTAGCGAAAAGGTGCAAACGATTTAAAAAATATAATATTATCACTTTTTTATTAATGTTGTAGGTATCTGCACCTAGATATCCAGCTGTAGTCAAAGTTGGCCATGCTCATGGTGGTACCGGAAAAGCCAGAGCTGAAAACAACCAAGAATTCGCAGATTTGGCATCGCTTGCAGCTCTAACGAATACTTATTGCACAGCCGAGCCTTACATTGATACAAAATATGATGTTCATGTCCAAAAAATTGGCACTAATTATAAAGCATTCATGTGAGTTTCGTAAAAAAATGTATACAAAGGTAAAGGCACCAATTAGTGACAGGGATACAATTATTGACAGCCTATTTTATTTTAAATCTTTTTTAATTATCTACAATATTAATAAAAATCGTTCATTTTTTTATACAATCATTATAATTTAGGAATTAAAAAAAAATTAATAGTTAAGAAAAATATATGATATTCATTAATTAAAATATTAAAGTTTACTCTAGTATTCTGAACCCGATGAAAAAAGTTTTTGTCTAATCATATATAATCATGCATCATGATCTATATATGATTGGACCCAAAAATTGGTCAGGTCTACTTATATATAATCATATATAACTATATATAATTATATATAACTATATTTTCCGAAGATCGGTGTTTTTACTAATTAAAGAGTTCTATATTTCAAAGCCATTATCCCCGATCCAAATTGATGTTAGACTAATTTTTTTAAATTTTACATTAAATTTTTATTTATTAAATTCTTTAAATTTTAATTTTTACTTATTATTTATTTTCACAACATTATTGTCGGTATGAGCACTCATACCGTCCTTGAATGAATATATCTAACAATTAAAAATCTTTATTTTAATTTAAGATTAAGCAAAGATGTTATGTTCTTTACTCAGTGAGACTTTTTTCGGCCACCGAAAAAATAATAACTCGGAAAAAGCTCAGACCAGGAATCGTACCTGGATCTTTTGGTGTCGCGCCAACCGACATCGGATAGCTTAAAGGTAGAGCAGTTGGCGCGACACCAAAAGATCCAGGTTCGATTCCTGGTCTGAGCATTTTCCGAGTTATTATTTTTTCGGTGGCCGAAAAAAGTCTCACTGAGTAAAGAATATAACATCTTTGCTTAATCTTAAATTAAAATAAAGATTTTTAATTGTTAGATATATTCACCCAAAGACGGTATGAGTGCTCATACCGACAATAATGTTGTGAAAATAAATAATAAGTAAAAATTAAAATTTTAAGAATTTAATAAATAAAAATTTAATGTAAAATTTAAAAAAATTAGTCTAACATCAATTTGGATCGGGGAAAATGGCTTTGAAATATAGAACTCTTTAATTATATATAACAATATTTAATTTTTTATTATTACTTCTAATTAATCATTTGGTTTCTTTTAAGGATGTAGTACTTGGTATGGTCGTACGCAATTCTCTGTAACCAACTAAAATACAAAAAAAAAATTTTATATATAATTTTACGGCTATAACACCAGCAGTCACCCATCCAACTACTAACCCCGCCTAATGCTGCTTAACTTTGGTGATATCCGTGCGCCTTGAAGTTCCCGTCTGCTGTACTGCTATCTTACATGATAATGATTCTATGAAGTACATAACGTATCAAATCAGTTTATCATAAATATATTATAAAAGTTAATTTTATAATATATTTTGATCGTCTTAATTTATTTATTTTACCGAATGTCATTGTTACATCACATGTATTTAAATAATAAAGTAAATAATGATTTTACTGTCAGGCAGCAGCAGAACATACCAAACATCCCATAGGAAATGTACCAAATTTCAGAATTATTTTAACGTAATGGTATTTTGCACTTATTGTGATTACCAAAAAAAATTTTTTTTTTTAACGAAAAAATTCTGATAACATCTAACTATGCAAGTCTGATCAGATCTTATCATATATATACCTATATATTATCATATCTGATTATATATAGACTTATAAATGGGGTTATAACAGCCAGGTATGATTATATCTAATTATATATAGATTTATGTATAATCAGATCTAATGATATATAGACTTATACATGATTATATATGGAGTTATAACAGCCAGATATGACTAGATCTAACTATGTATAGGCTTATATATAATTATATATGATCCCATGTATAATCATGTATAATTATATATAATTTCATATATCTATATATATAAAAATAAATTTCTGTGCGTTAGTCTCGCTAAAACTAAAAAACGGCTAGACCGATTTTCAAAATTATTTTTTCGTTTTGTTTGCTATAGTTCAGAGATGGTTTAGAAAAATAAAAATTTTTGAAAAACTCGAAAGTTCAGCTAAAAGAGAAAAAAAAAATTAATTGCTGTGTGTTCGTCTCACTAAAACTCAAAAAAAGCTGGACCGATTTTCAAAATTGTTTTTTTTGTTTTGTTTGCAATAGTTAAGGGATGATTTAAAAAAAAAATTAGGAAAACGGTTGACCCTGAAGGCCATCCGTGCAACTTCCCGCTAATTCCATACCTAGGCGCTTAAAATTGCACTTATGACGTTTTTGAGCTCTTCGAGATCAAAAATACAATTTATATGTTATTTTAAGCTCTCCGAGCTCAAGGAGACAGCTTTCCTATGCTTTTGAATTCTTTGAGCTCAAAAATCTTATCAAAGTTCGATGGAACACGATTTTTAAATTTTCAAACTGCTATAACTTTTGAATGAATTAATCGATTTCCACGCATTTGGTAGCGATAAATGTAGTTTTTCAAGCTCTATAAATAACTCAGAACATAAAAATTGATCTGATGAAACATTTCGGAGTTATTACAAAAAAACACTTTTTTCGATTTTTTTCGACAACGATATCTCACGAACGCATCAACCGATTCTGACGCTTTTCATGGTGATCGATGCAGGTTTTCAAGGTTAAGAGCTAATGAGTTTTTGAGGTCGATCGGTTCAGCCAATTCGGAGATATTTAAAAAAAATGAAAAAAAAAACAAATTTTTTTTTCACTTTTTTTGCGATTTCTCGAAATCTACTGGTCCGAATCGGTTCCGACTTCCAGGAAATCTAAGTTTGGCGAAGACCTTTCGAATGACATTAACTGCGATCAAATCGGTCAAGCCGTTCAGAAGTTATAAGAGGTTTATACACACACACACACACACACACACACACACACACACACACACACACACACACACACACACACACACACACACACACACACACACACACACACACACACACACACACACACAAACACACACACACACACACAAACACACACACACACACACACACACACACACACTCATACACACATACAGACGTACGGGCATCATCGTAAAAATAGTCAGGAAAGCTTCTTAGGGCTTCAAAACGTCGAGATCTGTTGTAACCTCGATTTTTTCAAAACGGGGTGAAAACAATAACTTCCCGATTTTTTGAAAATTTTCGATTTTCTTAGCAGGAAGTTAAAAATTTTTGAAAAACGCGAAAGTTCAGCTAAAAAAATCAAAAATTATTAATTTTGTGTTGGAATCGCTATTGTTACGCTTGAGCCTCAAGGTTGCAAGAGAGTACCAAAATTGTTCGATATATAGGAAGATACGTACAAGTATACTGCAGAGTTGTACTATTTACCTATTCAGTTTGTCGGACATAACCAAAAATCTCAAGAAGAAACGCAAGAAGAATGTTTGTCATTACTTTTGTTTTGTTCGTGTTTATTTTTGTAATGTTTATATCTATCTATCAATGGGGTATTCCATACCAAATCGACCAATTTTGAACCCGACCCCTTCAGATTTAGCTGAAACTTTACCATTCTTTTCTACCCTTCAAAAGACATTTTGAGAATTTTTTCAAATTTTTTTATCCAACCCAAAAAAAGTTATGAATTTTTCAAAAAAATGGCTTTTTTATTTTCAAATAGCCATAACTTTTTTAGGCATTGACTTTTGGATACATTTTTCTTTTAATAAATTTTTGTTTTTGAATGAACTTTTGGAAAAAAAAAACGCAAAAAAAATTAAATATGATCAATTCTATAAAAAATAATCGGTTTTTCTTAAGCACAATCGTTATTTTTTCGAAGTTGGTGACTTTTTGTTTTTACTTTTTTTTCTCAAAAAAAAACTTCAATCAATTTGACAACTATTTTCGCTCACCCCGGGCAGGGCCGATTTTTTTTATATTTTTTTTAATTGAACAAAATAAAAAATTTTTATTTTAGAAAATTTGACAATTTTTTTTTCAATTAAATAAAAAAAAAATTAGGAAAACGGTTGACCCTGAAGGCCATCCCTGCAACTTCCCGCTAATTCCATACTTAGGCGCTTAAAATTGCACCAATGACGTTTTTGAGCTCTTTGAGCTCAAAAATACAATTTATGGGTTATTTTGAGCTCTCCGAGCTCAAAGAGATTGCTTTCTTATGCTTTAAAGCTCTTCGAGCTCAAAAGTCTGATAGAGATTTGATGACACTATTTTTTGAATTTTTAAACCACAATAACTTTTGAATGAATAAACCGATTTTTACGCGGTTAGAAGCATTCGACGCAGTTTTTTAAGCCTCACAGAGAATCTTAAATTTTGAATTGATCGCGCTAGGAATTTTGGAGTTATTCCGAAAAAACACTTTTTTTGGTTTTCTTTCGTTCACGATATCTCTCGAACGAATCAACCGATTTTGACTGGACTGATGGCGATCGACGTGGTTTTTTGAGGTTAAGAGCTGATTAGTTTTTGGAATTGAACCTTTAAGCCGTTTAAAAGTTATTCCAAAAAAACCACATTTGAAAAAAATTTTTTTTTCAGTTTTTTTAAGATTTCTCAAAATCTATTGATCTGAATCGGTCCAAATAGTTTTCAAAATCTAAGTTTAGTCAAGCCCTTTCGAATGGCACCAACCGCGATGAAATAGGTCAAGCCGTTCAAAAGTTATAAGCGGTTCACATACTTTCACACACACACACACACACACACACACACACACACACACACACACACACACACACACACACATACATACAGACACCGTGACAACCTCGCGGGGATAGTCAGGGACGCTTCCTGTGACCTTCAAACGTCGAGATCTGATGAAAACTCGATTTTTGCAAAACGGGGTGAAAACAATAACTTCCCGATTTTTGAAAATCTTCGATTTTCTTAGCGGGAAGTTAAAAATTAGAAAAACGCTTGACCCTGAAGGCCATCCTTGCAACTTCCCGCTAATTTCATATCTGGACGCTTAAAATCGCAACTATGCCTTTTTTGAGCTCTCTGAGCTCAAAAATACAATTTATGTGTTGTTTTGAGCTTTCCGAGCTCAAAGAGATAGGTTTTATATGATTTTGAGCTCTTCTAGCTCTAAAAAGCCATTTTTTTGAAAAATTCATAACCTTTTTTGGGTTGAACAAATAAATTTTAAAAAATTATCAAAAATGTTTTTCAAAAGGTAGAACAGAATGATAAAGATTCAGCTAAATCTAAAGGGTTCGAGTTCAAATGTGGTCGCTTTGGCATGGAATACCTCATGTATAAAAATGAATAGCTGTGCGTTAGTCTCGCTAAAACTCAAAAACGACTGGACCGATTTTGATAATTTTTTTTTTATTTTGTACGTCATCAGGTATAGTTAGAAGATGGTTTAGAAAAAAAAAATAAAAAGTTGAAAAAAAAAATCCTAAATATTAAGAAATCAAAAATATCAAGTAACATCAATTGTTTCCTGCTTCACAGCAGTATTTCATTTGTCACCTATATAAGGCTATCTATATATATAGATAAAAATGAATAGCTGTGCGTTAATCTCGCTATAGTTCAGAGATGTTTTCGAAAGAAAAAAATTCTTGAAAAACCCGAAAGTTTAGCTAAGGAAATCAACAGATCTAAAATTGTTAAACGTCTATCTTCTGTATGTATGGACAAAAAAAAATTTCATAAATTCAGTGTTCATTTTTTAAGGATCTTGATTTTCAGGCGATAATGAGAAGCGAGTTTCATTTAATAACTTGACAAAATTCTAACCACGCTTCATGCAGCCAGTATTTATTCTTTATCGAAGTAGATTAGAGTCTAGATTGATAATCGCTGTTCAGAAGGTGTTTTAAAATATATTGTAGGTGATACGAAGTTCACCGGGTCAGCTAGTGATTATATATAATTATATATATGCTCATATACAGAGAGTCCCAGAAGTAACGGACGCTATTGTAGCATCTGATAAACAAAATAATTCTGAGACGAAAAGTCTTTAGCCATTTTTTAATCAGACGCATAAATAATTAATTATTAATTAAAATAACGTCCTTTTATGCGTTAGAGAGAGAGAGCACTAGTGTCAAGTCAAGTGCGTTCCAACGAAGACGCTTGTACGTGTGAATATGTAAGTAAATATATGTGACTACGTTAGCTATAGAAACTAGTTAGTCATATAGTTAGTTGTGTCTTTGTTTGGCACATATTTTACTGAACACTGGTGCTCTCTCTCTAACAAATAAAGAGACGTTATTTTTAATTAATATTAATTATCTATGCGGTTAATTGAAAAATGGCTAAGGCCATTTCGTTTCAGAATTATTTTTTTCATCAGATGCTACAATGGCGTCCGTGACTTTTGGGACACCCTGTATAATCATATATAATTAGACAAAAACTTTTTTCATCGGGAAACAACTCATCACTGTAAAATATGTTAACTATTTCGGTTAGGTAAGCACTAAAATTAACAGCTGATTTTTAATTATTTTTTAAACTAATCAAATACACATTTTTTTAAAGAAATAAATTAAATATCGAAAATTAATAATATTGGATATTTACATTAAACTGAATAGTTATTAATTATAAAATAATTGGTGTCAATAATTGGTAGATAGAATATAGACTGCATCCCATTTTAACAGGTGAGTTTATACGGCGCTGTAATCTCTCTTTTCAGACTTGACTTATTGTATTTAGATCAGATGAATAGTGACGCATACGTATTAAGGGTGTCAATGATTGATGCAACGGTATGTCACTAGTTGGATCAATCGATTTATCAGCCTGTTAATAATTGGTGTATCCGGATGATTGACTTTGTCGATTGAAATTAATTATTAAACTTGAGAAACCATTATTAAAAGCATTAATTTTGTTTCTCAAAAGATTAATTGATATTATGTAAAACAAAAAATTGACAATATCAATTTTAAATATGTTAAAAAAAATTAGAAAAACGGTAGACTCTGAAGGTCATCCGTGCAACTTCCTGCACATTTCATACCTAGGTGATTAAAATTGCACTAATGATGTTTTTGAGCTCTCCGAGCTCAAAAATACCGTTCATGTGTTATTTTGAGCTCTCTGAGCTTAAAGAGATAACTTTTTTATGTTTTTGAGCTCTTCGAGCTCAAAAGTCTGATAGAAGTTTGATGAAACACAATTTTTCAAATTTTCAAACCGCAATAACTTTTGAACGAATGAACCAATTTTTACGCGGTTGGCGGCGGTCGACGTGTTTTTTTTTATGTTAAGAGCTGAATTGTTTTTTAAATTGATTGGTAGAGCCGTTTGAAAGTTATTCCAAAAAATGTCGGAGTTGTTAAAAAATTACTTGTTTCCAAATATTTCGTCGACGATATCTCTCGAACGAATTAACCGATTTTGACCGAATTAGCGGCGATCGGTGTAGTTTTTCAAGTTTAAGGGCAGATTAGTTTTTGGAGTTGATCGATAAAGCCGTTTAAAAGTTATTCCAAAAAAACCACTTTAAAAAAAATTTTTTTTCTTATTTTTTTTGAGATTTTTCAAAATTTCTCAAAATCTATCGGTCCGAATCGGTTCAAATTTACAGGAAATCTAAGTTTGAGGGAACTCTTTAGAACACCGTTTGGTTGGTTCCGATCGGTTCAGTCGTTCAAAAGT